>NC_088801.1:2553491-2741647 GCF_011386835.1 Chrysemys picta bellii | reverse complement strand
CCCCAAGGTGGGCTGGCAGCAAGGCGAGCGCCATCGTCGACCCCTGGTGCGCGTGGAGATCCACGGCGTCCCCGCCGACCAGGCCAGGCTGAGACCCAGGCCGTCGATAACAACGGTGAGTCCGGGCCTCGGGCAGGTGAGCCTGGCCCCCTCCAGGGGCAGCCCCCGCCAGCAGCCGGCAGCTCCGGCCCAGCTGACCCCATCCCCAGGCCCCTGACCCCATCTCCGCCTCCCCCTCCAGGCTTTAACCCCCACTGGGGCGAGACGCTGTGGTTCAAGGTGCACGTCCCTGAACTGGCCCCTCGTGCGCTTCGTGGTGGAGGATTACGACAAGACATCCAGGAACGACTTCGTGGGCCCAGTTCACCCTGCCCTTCGCTAGCATCAAATCAGGTGAGCGCCAGGCCCAGCTGCTTCGGTCCGGCCCACGGCTCGCTCCCCTCATCACTGGGGGCTCGGCCAGGGCAGGGGGCTCGAGCCAGAGCTGTGTGGCCATGGCAGTGCCAGGTGGAGCATGCCAGGGCCAGGAGGGCAGTAGCTAGCCAGGAGAGCGCTGGAACAAGAGCCAAGCCCCCGTGCCTCTGATAGTCCCCCCACGGAGGGGGGAGGGCGTTTGGAGAGTAGCATGGAGCGGGCAGCGGGGGGGAGGGAGGACTGAGAAGGGCAGAGGAGTGGGCGACCTTCAGCTAGTCTGGGATGCGAGATCCCTGCCCAAGGAAGCATGGGACTCGTTAGGGGCTAACGAGGAACCAAGAGGGGACGTTGGGCTCCGTGCTGGAGAAGGGCGCGGTACAGACGCTGGAGGGGGCGGGAGACCCAACACTGGGGGCAGTTGAAATCAGGCTGGAGGAAGCCACCCTACAATAGACCCCAGGGGAGCATCTCCCGCCCGGGCCTGGGAGCCCACAACTCCTCCACTGGGGGCCTGCCGGGTCCGACCCAGCTCACTGGTGTCTCCCTGCAGGTTATCGTCACATCCACCTCCTGTCCAAGGACGGCATGGCCATCCCACCCTCCTCGCTCTTCGTTCACGTCCAAATCACGGAGCTTCCCTACCCCGAGTAGCAGCCGAGTGGGTCACGCCAGCCCCCTGTACCACCCGTTAACAGCCCTGTCCCGACAGCTGCTGGAGAGACGCCGCCCTGCCCTGCCCTGCCCAGCCCAGCCCTACCCTGCCCTGCCTGCTTCCTGCCGAGGTGGCTTTGCACGACGCTTGTTTTCTTTTGAACCTGCCTGTAGCTGTTTGGGGTGCTGCTATTTTGCACCTGATGGTTTGCCTGGATCTCAGCCGGGCTGGGAGGCAGGTGACAGCCCCTCGCCAGGGGTGGCTCTATGTATTTTGCCGCCCCAAGCACGGCAGGCAGGCGGCTTTTGGCGGCATGCCTGCGGGAGGTCCGCTGGTCCCACGGCTTTAGCATACCCGCTGCCGAATTGCTGCTGAAGCCATGGGACCGGCGGACCTCCCGCAGGCGCGCCGCTGAAAGCTCCCTGACTGCCGTCCCCACAGCAACCGGCAGGCCGCTCCCCGCAGCTTGCCGCCCCAGGCAAGCGCTTGGAGCACTGGTGCCTGGAGCCGCCCCTGCCCCTCACCATGTGGCTCCAACCCGGCATCCCCCGCACCGCTCTGCCCTGGGGCTGCGGGCATGATCGTGGCCAGGCTGCCAGGCAGGGCGCTTCGGGGGATGTTTTGCACCTCCCCGTTTAGTCACTACCCTCGAGGGGGCTCAGGCCCAGCTGGGTGGCTAGAATCAAGCCGGCTCTGCTGCCCTCGCTGAGTTAGACAGTGGCGCCTCTCATCGCCCGCCGCGGGAGGCCTCGGGGTGTTCTTCGGCTTGCAGTAGCACCACTCCGGGAGCGGGGCCCTGGCCATTGCCTAAGCCCAGAACTACACCTCTGCCCCCCAGCGCTTCCAATGGGAGTAAAGGACAAGAGCCGTGTGGGGACAGGCCCCGTCAGCCTGCTGGGCGGGGTGAGCACACCAGCTGCCTCCCAGTGCTGCGTGGGCTGGGGGCTGACGGAGGGAGCTGTGCGGCCGTCTACAGGCAGCTCCTCCCCAGCTAATGGGCAGCCCCAGAGAAAGCACCAATGAGCACTGCCCGCCGGCCAGAGCCAGGAGACACCGGATCCCATAGGCCCCGGAAGCTGCAATGGGAGCCGCTGGTGCCTGGCTCAGCCTAGCTGCAAGGCCCGTCGTCAGGTGCTCCAGGAAGAGTCGGTCTCTCCTTTTTCAGAGGGTGGGGGAGAGAGGCACCGACCCCACCTGTTTTGCACCTCTCTTGGGAAGCAGCGGGGCAGGGCCTGGCCGGCAGGGAATTGCACCAGCAGCTGGAGAAGCCCCCAGGTCCCATGTGTACAGATTCTCCATGGCGCTCGAAGCTGGGGTAGTTGTGGGGCTGCACCCACACAGCTCCGTGCACTCCCCCCACACTGGCTTGGGGGGGACACTTTCCTTCCTGGCCCTTGTGTTGCGGATTGTGGGGGAGTTAGGGCCCTGCACCCCTCTTCCCGAGATTCACTGCGACTCTCAACCAGCCAGTAAAGCAGAAGGTTTATTTAAGGACAGGAACACAGTCTCAAGCAGAGCGTGTAGGTACGACCAGACCCCCTCAATTAGGTCCCTGTGGGAGGTTCAGGGAGCTTAGACCCCAGCTTGGGGTTCCCTGCGTTGCACCACCCAGCCCAAACCGAAACTAAACTCCCAACTCCTCCCGCTGCTCCTCTCCTTTGTTCAGTCTCCCGGGCAGAAGGTGTTAATTCTCCCCACCCCCGTTCCTGGCTCAGGTTACAGCTCAGGTAGCTTCTTTCAAGGGAAGTCCCACATCCCCACTGCAACCCCCCTGCAACATTCCCAGGTAAAATCTGCCCTGCTCCCTGCTCCGTCCCACCTTGCTGCTGTCTGTCACCCTAAGATGTAACCCTGCCTCCCCTCCGAACACAGAGACCTACGGCCACAGCCACCTGGCCTGGGCAGAGCTCCCTCTCCTGCCATCCTCTCCTCAAGCCCCTCGGACCAGGGCACGCCGTGCGGCCAGTGCTTAATTTGCAATCAAAGAGGTTCCACGGCACAGATTAAGCAGTGCACACGTCCACCAATACAAAGCGTGGGAGCCTATGTCTCCAACAGCCTGGGGTGTCCTCTGCTAGGCTCACGGCTCCAGTCTCATTCCTCCTTCCCCAGCCTTCAGGACCAGTCCCAGCTGGGCAGGGGAATTACAAGGAAGTCAACAAACGTGGCCAAGGGTGACCCACTGGCTATAGGGTACTTTGACTTTCAGAAAGTCTTTGACAAGGTCCCTCACCAAAGGCTCTTAAGCAAAGTAAGCTGTCATGGGATAAGAGGGAAGGTCCTCTCATGGGTCAGGAATGGTTAAAGACAGGAAACAAAGGGGAGGAATAAATGGTCACTTTTCACAGTGTGGAGAGGTAAATAGTGGGGTCCCCCAGAGGTCTGTACTAGGACCAGTGCTGTTCAGCATATTCATAAATGATCTGGAAAATGGAAGTGAGGTGACAAAGTTTGCAGAAGATACAAAATTACTCAAGATAGTTAAGTTCAAAGCAGACTGTGAAGAGTTACGAAGGGATCTCACCAAACTGGGAACTGAGCACGAACATGGCAGATGAAATTCAATATTGATAAATGCAAAGTAATGCACATTGGAAAACATAATCCAACTGTTCATATGAAATGATGGGTCTAAATTAGCTGTTACCACTCAAGAAAGAGATCTGGGAGTCACTGTGGATAGTTCTCTGAAAACATCCACTCCATGTGCAGTGGCCGTCAAAAAAGTGAACAGAACGCTGGGAATATCCTAATGCCACTGTACCAGTCCATGGTACCCCACCCCGGGACGCTGCACGCAGTTCTGGTCACCCCATCCCCAAAAAGAGATAATTGGAAAAGGTCAGAGAAGGGCAGCAAAAATGATTAGGGGGGTGGAACAGCTTCCGTATGAGGAGAGATTAGTAAGACTGTGACTTTTCAGCTTGGAAAAGAGACAACTAAGGGGGGATATGACTGAGGTCTATAAGATGATGGCTGGTGTGGAGAAAGTGACTAGGAAAGGGTTATTTACCCCTTCACATAACACATGAATCAGAGGTCACCTGATGAAATTAACAGGCAGCAGGTTTAAAACAAACAAAAGGAAGTATTTCTTCACCCAACACACACACAACCCGTGGAACTCCTTGCAAGGGGATGTTGTGAAGGCCAAAAGTATAACTGGATTGAAAAAAAAGAACTAGATACGTTCCTGGTGGACAGGTCCATTAATGGCTATTAGCCAGGATGGTCAGGGAGGCAACCCCCTGCTCTGCCAGAGGCTGGGGCAGGATGACAGGGGATGGATCATGTTCTGTTCATTCCCTCTGGGGCCCTTGGCACTGGCCACTGTCGGAGACGGGACACTGGGCTGGATGGACCCTTGGTCTGACCCAATCTGCCTCTTCTCGTAATCTTGGCCACAAAGCACGAGCCTGGGAACAAGCAGAAGCGGAATGGTTGGGACAGCACCAGACTTGGAGGCTGCACTCTCGAGAAAGCATGGGCCAAAATCCCAGGGCTGGAGCTGTTACACCGATCAGCAGGAGAGCCTTTAACCCCAGGAGGAGGTACACTGCAGCCCCGCCAGCTCCCCGTCCAACCACCACTCTGCTCTCTTCCCCTCCCTCCAAGTTCTGCTCCAGAAACCCAGCGTGTTTCCTCTTGCTGCTCTACGCTTCGTTTGATCATCTCCCTGGGGCACGTCTCCCAGCTGCTCCTTCTCTTGCCTATGACCGCGCTCTCCCATGGGCTCTCTCTGCTCCTTGGTTTCTGATGTTCGGATTACAGGGACGCCTGGCGCAAGAGAGCTCACCCGGGTCGGGCAAACCCTTTTCCTGGACAAACCCCCTTCCCAAGGGCTTGTCGAATGCGTCACCGAACCAATCTCCTCCTTGACCCCAGCTGCTCGGCCAGTGATCCAGCAGGATCGGCCCAAATCTCTCCCCAACCACCAAGAGGTTCCCGGCCATGCTTCATGCACAGCCAAGGGGCAGCGGCAGCTGCGAGCGCCGGGAGGGGGCCAGGCTACGCCTCTGACCACTCCTCCAGGGCTCCCACGCAGCCCGGCCAGTACTCTTCACCGAGTCGCTCACAGCAAGGGCCGTGCGTGCCGCCGCATTCCCGTCGCAGGTCTCCAGGCCGGGCCCTTCATTCTCCAACCCCGTACCACGGCCAGGAAGGCACCTAACCCACTGAGCCTCAGGCTACTACCATGACAGAGAACTACTGCTCCTACTCTGGGCGTACTGCCACGTTGAGTCACTTAAGACACATCCCGCTGCGGCTGGTGGCCTAGGAGCGGCTGGCGGCCTGGGAACTGGCCTCCGCTCCCAAGGTCATTCATCAAGGCGCAGGTTCTCTCTGGAAGATGTCACCTCCTAGTACGATGCTGAGTCCGGGAATGCTTCGTTCTCATGTAGGCAGCAGGAGCTTGTTACCGGTACATCAAAAAGCCTCCAGCCTGCGAGCTGGGGGTGAAGTCTCCCACGCCGGGACGACGTCTCCATGGCTTGCTCCAGCTGTGTCTAGCCACTGGTGCCCAGACACCAAGCTCCCCTATCCAGAGATCTCACATCACAGCTGGAGTTACTGGGATACTCCGGAGGTTCAGAGGAGCTGGGCTCCGTCCAGGTGAGGCCATCTCCTCCCTAGCTGGGGCAGCAGGAGCCGTGAGATCTCCCTGTGATATTTACACTGGGGTCACTGCTCAGAGGCTGCGTGCACTGGGGAAAACAGACACGAGGGTCTGGCAGGCTATGGAGCTGCCCCCGGCATATGCCCAATGTTCTCCCATGAGGAGGGTCTTTGCACCTCTACAGCCTCCTGGGTCAACTGGCCATGCGGGCTCTCAGCACCCCGACTTGGGCTGCAATGCTCCACAGACTGTGGGCAGCCCAGGGTGGGGGACGGTGAATCAGTTTGCCTTGGCCCCTGCAGTCCTCACTGTGCTGCTGAGGGGCCATCAGCACTAGTGCGGGACTTGTGTGTTCTCCCCCGGGTCCCCTCCCACTTTGTGCCCTGGCTCCGCTGCCGTCTGCCCGACAGTCAGTGGCCAAGAAGCCTGGCCACACGGCCGTGGATTAAACCATTTCAACAGGAAAACTCCGTCACAGTTGGCACAAGATGACCTCTAATCCGGAGGAGTAGGAGACATCCCTGGAGGCAGGTTACCCCGAACTCCCCAGGCCTGGGAAGCAGCAGTGGAGACAGGATACCGGGCTGGATGACCCTGGGCTCTGAGCCAGCCTGGCAGGGCCTAGTCCAGCTCGGCCGGAGCAGCTGTTGCAGAGACAATCCCGCTCTGTCCAATCATGCGCCTGGCATCCTCCCTGGAACACGCCTCGCAGCGTGGCCTCTCACGGCTGGCCCGGTCACTCAGATCACTGACGTGCGTGGCATTTGCTGCAGAGGGCAGAGCTCCTCATCGCTTCCCCGAGGCTCTCTCCACACGGACAAGTGTCATTAACATCCCCCGCCCCCAGAGCTCCTGGCCCTCAGACTCTGGCTAGACTAGAACCAAAGCCGCTTGTAATGCTGCTGCTCATGCCCCTAGCCACGCAAGCCTGGCTGCTTGCAAATAGCAAAGCAGGAGCACGCCGCAGGGAGCCAGTGCACAATGGAGCCTCTGCATGGACAGTAGGAAGTTATGGCTCGATGGGGTCCCAGGAGGGGAATTCTATGCAGACACCTCAAATCCCAGGGGCTGATGGTTCCCAACTAGTAACGTACCCACCCCATAGCTGGGACTTCCAGCGGGCCCTGAGCTCCCACTGCCTCAGACAGGCCAGCCGGTGCCCGCGTTCTGCACCTCCCACTGCTTCAGACAGGTCAGCCGGTGCCCGCGTTCTGCACCTCCCAAAGCCTCAGACAGGTCAGCCGGTGCCCGCGTTCCGCACCTCCCACTGCCTCAGACAGGCCAGCCGGTGCCCGCGTTCCGCACCTCCCACTGCCTCAGACAGGCCAGCCGGTGCCCGCGTTCCGCACCTCCCACTGCCTCAGACAGGCCAGCCGGTGCCCGCGTTCTGCACCTCCCGCTGCCTCAGACAGGCCAGCCGGTGCCCGCGTTCTGCACCTCCCATTCCCTAATGGAGGTCAGGCCCATCTGGACCTGGGGCAGCACCATTGCAGCCTTCATGGGATGAGATGGGCTACAGCTGGTCCAGCAGAGCTTAAACGGGTAACAGAGGAGCGCAGAAGTGAGGAGAGCCAGACACCCACAGATACAGGCCAAGAGCACAGCAAGCTCGGGTGAGCGGCTGCACATTCGCCTGAGTAGCGAATCCAGTTTAACCCATGCCTTGCTGGAGTCTGAAGGCCAAGAGAGGAGTCACCCAGAAAGTATCTGGGAGACACCATGCCAGGAAGCTGCAAACACCTCGGATTCTGAGACCCCATCCCAGCCTCCCCAGCAACCAGTGCTGCCTTTCCCCATCTCCCCCCACAGCTCTCTGCTTCACTCAGGTATCTTTCTATGGAACGTACCTTTATATGCCACGTAGAGAACATGCGGCTGTACAAACCAGGGGTAGTTGTGTCGCTGCTCTGTTGCCTTGTACAATCCCTTCCTATAAAAAGGACCTAATAAAATAGAGACCGGTTACAAAGCCAGAGGCTGGGCTGGGCGGTGGCTTCTTTTCATGCTTGTATACAAATAGTAGAAGTCTAAATGCTAAGACGAGTGAACTTGAGTGCCCGGTATTTACTGAGGATATTGATGTAACAGGCGTCACAGACACATGGTGGAACAACGACAGTCAATGGGACACGGTAATACTGGGGTAGAATAGATAAAGGAATGGCAGAACAGCACGTGCTGGCGTGGGGGTGGCACTGCATATGAAAGGAAGCCAAAGTTGCAAAGAAACGGAGTCCCACCAGAATTAGAAACGAGTTCAGAGAGTCCTTTTATACAACCGCATATTTTACATCCCATATACACATTTGCCTATACATACACATACACTTTAAACAGGGCCTGTGCCTGCAGCGAGCCAACGGGGACTTGCAGTAGCGCCGAGCGAGGCTCATGAGGATTTGGCCCTGGGCCCTCCCTCGGGCTCAGAGTGCGAGGGGAGCTGGCCTCTCTCCAGCCTAGCCCTGCCCCGATGACTGGACCGCGTCCTCGCCTTCCGGCTTGGGGGGCTCCAGCTGGACGTCATGGAGGTGCAGCGTGGGGGTGCTGGCGTCCTTGCCGACCCCTTGGCTGAGGTCGCCCGGGCCGCAGTCGGGGTGGTGCCGCTGGATGTGTTTGATGACCTGGAACTTCTGCTTGGCCTTGTAGCTGCAGTAGCGGCAGAAGAAGGGGTGCTCGTTGGTGTGGGTGAGGTAGTGGTGGCGCAGGCCGGCCGCCCAGCGGAAGCCGCGGTGGCAGACGTTGCAGACGTAAGGCTTCTCCTCGCTGTGTTTCTTCAGGTGGGTCTTGAGGAGGAAGCGGGTCTTGAAGGCCTTGCCGCACTGCTCGCAGATGAAGGAGCGGGTGTCGCGGTGCCGCGTCTCCTTGTGGATGCGCAGCGCGTCGGCTCGGTTGGTGCAGTACTCACACTCGTCACACTGGTAGGGCTTGAGGCCTAGCGGGCAGGGAGACGAAGCCACTCAGGTTGGGGCGGGAGAGGGGCCGGAGACAGGCTGGCTCCCTGCCTGAGAAGGGAGCTCAGTCTCCAAGGCTCTTTCAACCCACCCCTGCGCTGGGGGGCTGTGGGAACGGGGGTGCCCAGCACTCTCTCCCCATCACCAGCCCGCCCCACGCGTGGGGGGAGCGAGGGCGCTGGGCCCTTCTCTCCCCAGGGCAGCAACAAGCCCCACACTCCTGTTCCCAGTGAGAGCCCTGGGCTTGTGCCCCCACCCCGCAAACTCGGGCCCCTTGCAGTGCAGGAAGTTAGGAGTCTGGTGCCCCCTGCTGACAATTGCTCGCCACTGCGAGTAGTATTTAGAAAACTTTCAGGCCGCTCCTGTTGTAGGAGCCCCAGCTAAGTCTCCTGCCCCACCACTGACCCTGCTGCCTCTTCCAGGGAGCCGGCTACCCGGGGCCTGCCCACAAGCACCCCTCGGGCAGCAGGGGAACCCAGCATGCACCCCCCCTGCGGGGAGATGTGTAGCCTCCCGCTTTAGACCAGCTGAACCCACTGCAGGAAGGACGACACGGCCTGGTCAGAGCCGGCGCAGAGTGCCCTCCCCCTGCTGGGCTGCTCGCTGATTTCACGGGGCACCGGGAGTTGTTCAGAGGCACCGCTGGTGCCGAGTGGGAGAAGAGCCCCCTGCCTGCACCTGACCCAGTCCCCGCAGGGCTCAGCGCCTGGCGCCGGCCCAGCTGTGGGGGTTACTGCTTCCCGCCCCTCCCGGCACTCGCCTGTGTGTTTGGTCATGTGATACTTCAGCTGATTCACCCATTTGCACTTGTAGCCGCAGTCCGGACAAAGGTACTTCCGTTCCTCCTTATGGATTCGCATGTGGTACTAGAGAGAGAGAGCACGGCGGTCACCAGACTCGGACACAACCCCTCTGGCCAGCCCACCCTGGCTCTGCCCTGCCTTCTGTAGCGAGGTCAAGGCAGCGTGGCCTAGAGGCTAGAGGTCTGGACCAGGCGGCAGGAGACTTGGGTTCTATTCCCATCTCTGCCACTGGTGACCATGGGGAAGTCATGGCTCCGTGCCTCAGTTTCCCCAGCTGTACCGTGGCGGTAAGTATCCAGCTGACAGGCCTGAGGTAAGCGCTAGGGATTATTCGCATCTGTGCTGTGCGATGCCCAGGGGCTGGTCCTTTTCAGCGCCAGGCTCTGAGGTCCTCTGGGCCCACTGCCCAGCCTACCTCCTACAGTGACGGGACCCGTTTGTTAGAGTAACGCTGAGCGCCTGCACCCTGTCAAAGCACCGGGTGCCCACTAACGCTGACCAGGCCTTCATACTGCAGGGGGAAGGGGATGCAGGATAGCCACCCCCCATTGCACAGATGGGAAAACTGAGGCCAAGAGGCAAGGCAACGTGACTGAGGCCATAAGGGGAATCCATGGCTGAGCCAGAATTAGAACTCAGGACTTCCTGAACCCAGCACTTGGCTCAGTTCTCTAGGCCATGCACGTGGAATATCATCTCCTCCCCCTCCCCAGCCTGACCTGCGGAACTACCCGTCCTGCACAGGACCGTCCCCACTCTGTACACTGTGACTGGCCGGCCATGGGCTGGCCCTTACATGGGGACACGATATTTCCTGCAGCCAGACATGCCAGCCCCTGCTAGGAGCTGGGCAGCCGCGGGCCGGGCGCTGCCCCAGGAGACACTCCCCGCTACCCTGTCCTCAGGAGTGGGCAGCAGCCGGCCGGGCACTGCCCCAGGGGAAGGTTCCCCCCCAACACCCGCAGGAGCCGGACAGCAGCCAGCCGGGCACTGCCCCAGGGGAAGGTCGTGTCCCCCCCCCCCACCTGCAGGAGCCGGGCAGCAGCCGGCCGGGCGCTGCCCCAGGGGAAGGACCCCCCCCCGCAGGAGCTGGGCGGCAGCCGGCCAGGCGCTGCCCCAGGGGAAGGTCGTCCCCCCCGCACCACCACCTGCAGGAGCCGGGCAGCAGCCGGCCGGGCGCTGCCCCAGGGGAAGGACCCCCCCTGCAGGAGCCGGGCGGCAGCCGGCCAGGCGCTGCCCCAGGGGAAGGACCCCCCCTTCAGGAGCCGGGCGCTGCCCCAGGGGAAGGACCCCCCTTTCAGGAGCCGGGCGCTCACCTTTAGGCGCGAGGGGTCAGCGCAGGCGTACTTGCACAGCTGACACTTGTACGGCTTCTCTCCGGTGTGGATCCTGATGTGCCATGTGATCTTCTGCTTGTTCTTGGTGGTGTAGTCGCAGTCGGCGCACTTGTAGACGCGGGTGCCCCCGTGGCCCTTCACGTGGTGGTCGAAGACCAGCTGGTGGTGGCAGGCGAAGTCGCAGAAGGGGCACTTGAGCGGCCTGTCCTGCGCCGCGGTGGGCTCGTGGCTCTCCACGTAGTGACGCACCAGCTGCTGCCGCTCCTTGGCGGCGAAGCTGCAGTGGTCGCAGCGGTGGCTGAAGTGCAGCGTCTTGTGCTCCTCCAGCGCCTCGCGGCTGGCGAAGATCTCCTTGCAGGTGCCGCACTCCAGGTGGGGGTGCTGCTTCTGGGCGTGGCACTTGAGCGTGGCCTCGCTGTGGCACACGAAGCTGCAGTGCGGGCAGCGGTGGGAGACTTTCTCCTCGTGCCGGCGCAGCACGTGCTGCTTGAGGGCCGTCTCGGAGCTGAAGCGGGCCTCGCAGCGCGCGCAGGAGAACTGCAGCTCCCCCCGGTGGCAGCTGTTCACGTGGCGGGTGATGTCGTTCTGCAGGTAGCCGCTGTAGTCACACAGGAGGCAGAAGTGCGTGGGTTTCTTCTCGTGGACCCGCCGGTTGTGGATGCGCAGCTTGGAGTTGGTGCCGAAGGTCTGGCTGCAGACGCTGCAGGCGATCCGGCCCACCCCGGTGTGCAGCGACTCGTGGGCCTCCAGCCGGTAGCGCCGCGTGGTGCTGAAGTCGCAGTAGAGGCACTTGTGGGGCTTCACCCCCTCGTGCTTGATGTGGACGTGCTGGCGGAGGCAGCGGGCCTGCTTGCAGGTGAAGTCGCACTGCCGGCACTGCAGCGGGGGCCGCTTGCTGCGGTACTGGCGGTGCAGCCTGCGGTGCAGCCGCAGGGCGTTGGCCCCCTTGGAGGTGAAGGGGCACGCGGGGCAGTGGAACTCGTCCAGCTTGACGCAGCCTCGCTTCTTGTGCGTCTTCATGGCCCGCTCCTGGTGGCAGGTGAAGGGGCAGGTGGGGCAGGAGAAGCGCCGCCTCTTGCACCGGGCAGCTTTCCTGGCAGCCGTCACGCCCACGGCCTTGCGGGGCTGGCCCTTCCCTTTGCCGGCTGGTCTGGTCTCTCGGGGCCCATCCGGAGCCGCTCCTTCCTCCAGCGGCCTGGCGCGTGCGCTGCCTTCCTCTCCCGCAGGCCGGGAGGACTCCAGCTTGACGTGCTTTTCCAACTGGTGGCTTTTCAGGGCCCGCCTGGACCGGAAGGCCTCTGAGCACAGGGAGCATCGGAACTGCTCCAGGCTCCGGCACCCGTCCTCCACGTGGGAGCTGATGGTGGAGACCCTGGAGCAGACGAAAGAGCAGGCGTTGCAGTGGAGCTTTCCCTGCTCCAGCCGGTATTTCTCAGGCAGGGACGGACACTTGGCTTCCTCCGCTTGGGCACGGTCTCCTGGCACGGGCAGTTCTGCCACCGTGCTCTCAGCTGCATCCTCAAGTGCCTTGCTGGGGGCTGGGCTGCCCACCGACGGCGCCTCGGGGAAGGGCCTGCTCGTGGAGGATGCTTTCACAGGCACCCGATCTAGCTCCCAGGGGGGCTCGGGAATGCTGCTCGCTTCCCCGTCCTCCGAGCCTCCTCTGCCATTCTCCACGCCTGCACTGCCCGGCTGCTCCTGAACGGCGGGCTTTAGCGGCTTGTTCTTTCTCAGGATCACGGGGCACTTCTTGAGGAGGTGGGTGTTGAGTCCCCGCTGCTGCTTAAAGCTGGCGCCGCACTCCCCACACACCAGCGGGGATTTCCGGCTCTGGCAGCCGGCCTTGACGTGCAGGGCCATGGACTTCTCCTTCCGCGTGATGTAGGAGCACGTCTCGCACTTGAAGATCTGGCTCTCCGACTGAACCACCAGCATCTGCACCCTCCCTTCTAAGACCAGCGTTTCCGCTTGCTCCTTGTCCTGCTTCCGGAGAGCTTTCAGCACCAACTCCGACTGCGGCCCCGCCTTGGCCTCGGCGCACGGGGAGGCTGGGTCTCCGGGGGCAGAAAAATGGCCCTGCTCAGCTGGCTTTAGGATGCTAAACCAGGCCTCTTGCATGCTGGCCTCTCTAGTCTCTGGCACTGCGTTGGGATCGGAGGCCATGCTGGGCACGTCGGAGCACTGCCCGTCACAGCGATCCTCAGGCCCCCGCTGAGTGTCCTTTTCGTGTCTCTCTGCTGCATTTGCGGTACAGGCCAAGCCGCCAGCACTGCCCTCCAGCCTCTCCTGCCCTTGGACCTCCGGCTCTTCCTCGAAGTCAGGGACGTCTTCGAGCCCGTTGTCATTCTCTTCCAGGACCAGCGCGTCCTGCGAGCTCAGAACGTCATAGGCCGGGTCCTTGCAGCTCAGGGCATCTGCATTCTCTGGGTGGGCTGCCGGAGGCTCGCTGGCCCCGAGCCTCAGCACAGAGTCTGCCGAGACGTCCAGCGTCTCCAAGTGCAACGTGCAGCTTTCGACAGCGTCACCGGCATCATTCAGCATCCCCGAGTCCTCCGCCATCGCGCACGAGGCCTGCGCACGGGAATCTTCCAGGGGGCCCATGTCGGTGGAAGGACCCCTCTCTTCCTCTGCCAGTCCATGCGCCATCTCAGCGCTGCCTCCCAGCTGCCCAGCGGCACGGTCAAGGAGGGGCACAACGAAAGCCTGCTGAGAAGCCTCTTGCTGGGGTTCCACGCCAGAGGGTTTGCTTTTCTGCCAGAGCTCCTTCCCGGACAGGGAGGAGTTGGAGTCGGACCTCAGAGCCACGCTGATGTCGTAGTTCAGCAGCACGTCTGCTGAGCTGATCTCCAGCTCCTTGCTGGCGTAGTTCTCCAGCCAGTCCTTGTCGCCGGGCACGTAGCCATGGGCCTTGCGCTTGTGGAAGAAGAGGCTGGTGTTGCTGAAGGTGCAGTAGGAGCAGAGGGCGCAGCGGAACTCCTTCTGCTTGGTGTGCTTGCAGTTCTCGTGGTTGAGGAGGGCCTGCTTGTACTTGGTCTGGTAGCTACAATACTGGCACTGGAAGACGGGCATCTGGTAGTTCTGCGAGTGCTTCACCTGCATGTGCTTCTGCAGCTCGTACTTGCGCTTGCAGGCAAAGCCGCACACCTCGCAGATCAGGCTCTTGCCCTGGTGGCGCAGTTTGTGGCTGCTCAGCTGGTCTGCCCGGTGGCAGCGGTACGAACACTGGTTGCACTGATACCTGCCAGAGACGTCAGACAGTCAGACGGCCGGACCACGGTTACGGGAACAGCAGGACGCATCTGCCAGAGGGAGGCTAGGGAGGGCACCCACTCCAGCGCACGGGGTTTGACGGTCAACTCCGCTCCCCAGAAGGTGACAACAAGCGCAGGGTAATTTATTACGCTCTGGAGCCATCTCCTTGGACGCGTGGGCGCTTGGCACCTCTCGGGATCAGGCCCTTTGTGCTGCCCTTCACGTCAATCCAGCCTGGGGATGCCCAATTCCTTGGCACAGCCCCAGGGATTCCCCCCACTCCCGGTGGCCTCTGCTTCACCCTCACCAATCTGGAGGCTTGGCAGTGGGATCACCAAACCATCTGGGCGAGGGCTGTACTCTCTGCAGGGCCTATTACCACTGTCCTTCAGCAGGCCGCAGGGACAGCTGCTACGCCACGTGACGCACGCAGCCAGTGGCTCAGCCCTCTGTGAGGCTGGCAGGTCCCCATGTCTCAGCTGAACACTGATAAATTCAGGGCTGGGACCAGTCTGGTTCCCCTGTGCATTAGGGCTGGTAAGGGAGGCCCTAGGGTTATCAGAACATGTTTAGACTTTACTGAATGCTTGTGAGTGGCTGCCAGCATTAATCTCAGTTATAACAGCTGTGTGCCGTGTTGCAAGGTAATATTGGAGCGGTTGTATTGTGAGCCTCTGCAGGGCCGGCTTTAAGCCGATTCACCCGATTCCCCGGAATCGGGCCCCGCGCCGAAGAGGGCCCCATGCCCGCACCTAAGGGGGCCCTGCTCCGGGGGTCTTTGGTGGCATTTCGGCGGTGGGGGGTCCGCTCCGGATTTTCCATGGCACCGAAGGACCCCCCCGCCGCCGAAATGCTTCCGAAGCCCCGGACCACCGCCGAGTATTCCAATCGGGCTCCGCGGATCATAAAGCCGGCCCTGAGCCTCTGTGACTGTAAATCACCAGCCAGAAGAGAGACATTAACTAGTGTGAACTGCTGGTTTCCAACAGAAGGTGTTCGTCCTTCCTAGCAGGAAAGGCCTTTCGACACTTGAGGGACTATTGTGGGAAATTAAGGAGGACAAAAGACGTTGGTTGTTCTGCTCTCCTGTGTGTGAAGATGAGTCACGCAAGCGGATTCCTCCCATCAGCTGAGTTTGCAGCTCAGATCACATGACAGGAGGAGGATAAAAACCCCACACAAAAGGAACTAGGGATCTCTATGCTGCTTGGATTCAGGGGTGCAAGGTTTCTAGGTATAAGCAAGAGATTCCCAGCTGCTTAGCCTGGGTTAGCCCTAAAGCACATATACCTTCTATTACTTTTTGAAACTTAAGATTGTTATTCATTTGTGTGTGTATGTTCACCTGCTTTAGCTTTGTAAATGACTCTAATCTCCTTGTCCTCTATAATAAATCTGTACATCGTTTATTACAGGCTTGGCTACAAGCATTATTTTTGGTGTGAGATCTAAGATGCAATTGCCCTGGGAGTAACCTGACTGTTGCTGGGATTCGAGCTGTGAGAGACCAGCTATCACAAGGGCGGGCTCACCTGGGTGGCAAGGGACTGTCTGTGACTCCATGGTTGGGCTGTTAGAGCGCCTGAGGAGTTCAGACTTGATAACTGGTTGGTGAAAGCTAAGCAGAGAACTCTCAGGCAATTTGCGGTGTGTGCCCTGCTTCCGACTAGCGCCCTGAGGTTGGTCCCCACACGGGAGTTACTGCAGATGGCAGCACTTCCAGCCCCTGCAGGCCAGGAGGAGAATCTGGGACTGGGAGGAGTACTCAGGCTCAGTGGGTGAGGATGCAGAACGCTGGCAGCTAAGCCAACGGCAGCCAGGCGCTGCCCATCCCAGAGCCGCGACGGCCCACAGTTCATCCCTAATTTGCAAAGAACGGAACAGGCCGCAGCCACCTTGGACCTGCCTCCCACCGCGCCTACAGACCTCAGCATGGGCAACAGCCAGGCCTTGTGGATCAAGAGGGAGCATCAGATGCAGGGACCTGCCGTCTCCACAGGCTGCCTTTGGGACGCCCTGAGCTAGGTGACCGGCCCTGCCCTCTTTACGGGGCTTTGGCTTGGACAGGAGAGAGGACCAGATTGGCTGTCGCCGGAAGGGGTGACCCGGAGGCACGTACCTGAGGTCTCCGGTGTGCTTCCTCATGTGCACGTTCAAGTAGTGCTTCCACTTGGTGACGTACCCGCACTCAGTGCACATGTAGTTCTTGTCGTTGGAATGGGTGAGCATGTGCTTGGACAGGTAGCTCACGTCCCGGCAGGTGAAGTCACAGAGCTCACACTTGTGAGGCTTTTCCCCTAGTGACAGGAGAGAAAGAATCGACTCATGTGGGGTGGAGAGAGGCCATAACTTCACACTCCCCCTCCCCCCACACATCTCATCACCACTGCTCCCGCTGGCCAGCGACCTGCAGCAGGTGACGGGGCTCTGCCCGCCGGCCCCTCCGAGGGAACGTGCAAGGCACCGGCTCCTCTCATCTGTGTGACCTGCTGTCGCCTTGGCTCCAGCGAGATCCAGTCCAAATCCCTGCACCTCTCCTCAAGCTCAGATGTGGCACCGCTCTCTGCTGCGGAGCTGCCAGGGCAATGACCCCCTCCCCACGGGACGGGGCCCGGCATGCCACACTGCACTGCGGACAGGTCTGACGAGAGCCATATGTAGAACCAATGTGAATGAAATTGTTTTTAGTTATTCACTGTACCATTGTAACTTCTGTTCACCATTTCATTACACTTGCCATTTTGCCCACATTGTAACTTCTGTGCCATATTTGTTATTCAAACACCATTTTTAAATGCTTACTCCATTTTGTAAGGGCTTGCTGCACCCTTCATTTTTGCAAACCCGGCTGTAATCTTATTAGTCTAGTTAAGATGTGTGAATGAGGGATGTATGGGTGATGGAATCAACCTCCAGCACCAGCCCGTCCTGATGAGATAAAGTTCAAATACCAACGGCTGAAGAACTAAACAACAGCCCTAACTCAAGCAAGAAGCATCCACCCTAAAAAGAAAAAACAACAGAAGGAAGATCAAAGCCAGGTCCCAGGCAGACAGTCACGCCTGCAATTGACGGGTGATCAAGCACCAAACCCAGAGGCCGCGTGACACAGCGAGACCTAGAGACTTTGAATCCAAACTAAACTCCTATAAAAAAGGAAGGGTGAGATGAGAGACTTTGGGTAACGTTCTGCTATCAACATCAAGGAGCATCGGTGCGTGGCCGACAGAGACCCAGCTCCTCCTCGTGCTCAGCTTTCCTGGCCAGTTACCGCCACGAGCTATGATCCCAAGCTGCGAACTCAAACTACAATCAGGACCGGTAACTATCCAGCAGCTGCAGAACATTTTGGTGTGTGTGTGTGTGTGTGTGTGTGTGTGAGTGAGTGTATGTGTATAAGCATTGAGGTATTTGCTAATAGTTACAGATTAATAATAAATGTGGCATCTTTGTCTTGACCCCTAAAACGATCCTGTATAAGTTTGTGGGACAACACATACACGGGAACAGCATGGCGGCTTTGCCTTGGTATTCTGCCCCTCTGGCAGTGCAATCTGCCAGCTTAAGGGACATACCCAGGGATATAGAACAGGGAACCGAACCCAGGAGTCCTGACTCCCAGTGCCCCCTGCTCTAACCACTGGATCCCCCCGCCCCTCCCAGAGCTCCCAGGAGTCCTGACTCTGTCCCGTGCTCTAACCACTAGTTCACATTCCCGCCCGGTGGAGCAGAGCAGCACAGCACAGTGGATCGACCCCCCAGAAGAGCAGCGCGCTGGGGAAGCCGAGAGGCTGCGGCTCCCTGCCAGCCGGCGAGGCGACTCACCCGTGTGCAGCAGCATGTGACGGATGAGCACTCTCTTGTGCGCAGTGGCGAAGCTGCACTCGGTGCACTTGTGGATCTTCTCGTTGGCGTGCATCTTCCCCACGTGGTCGTGGAACTGCACGGGGTTGAAGGTGGCATAGGGGCAGAAGCCGCACTGCAGGTGCTCGCTGCCGGGGTGCCCTTGCTTCTTGTGCTTGCGGAAGATGTGCTTGTTGGAGCAGACGAAGTCGCACTGCTGGCAGTGGAAGGCGTAGTGGGTTTTGCGGTGAGCTTCCATGGCCTCAGCCGTGCCAAAGAGCAGGGAGCAGGCGTGGTACTTGCACTCCACCGCCCTGATGCCGTGGGCCTCCTTGAGGTGGCGGATGAACTCCTTGCGGTCTTCGCTGCAATAGCCGCAGTCGTCCTGGAAGCAGCTCAGCCTCTTCGGCTCGGTCTTGTGGGTCTTCAGGTGGTCCTTGAGCGCCTGGCTGAGCCGGAAGGTCTCCTGGCAGACGGGGCAGGCGTAGACGTCGGAGTAGAAGTTGGAGATGTTCTCGTGCATGCTGGCCATGTGGCGGTTGAGGGCGTTCTTCTCCACCGAGCTGTAGTGGCAGAGCGGGCAGCGGTGAGTTTTCTCCCCCGTCTCTCGCATCATGTGGATTTTCAGCTTGCTCTTGCTGGTGAAGTACTTCTGGCAGTTGGGGCACTGCAGGCTGGGGTCTGGGAAGTGCAGGTGCAGGTGCTCCACCAGGTGCGTCCGCTTCTTGAAGCACCGTTTGCACTCCGGGCACATGTGGGTTTTGAAGAGGTATTCGGAGCCCTCTGCTACATCCCCTGCAAAGGAAACCATCCCCGGTCAGCCCGGAGCCAACACACAACAGGGCACGGAGAGCTGCCGGGTCAGACCCAGCAGGAATGGGAGTAAGTGGCCCTACTGGGCGGGGACTGCAGAGCCAAGCTGCAGGAAGAGACTCTCTCCTGCAGAGGTCCCTGAGGACGGGAGACTCCAGGTGGGAAGCCCTGGCTGGGTGGAAAGGCCTGGCTGGAAGTGCTGCCTTCCTTCCCCGAGCCTGTGGTCATCTGGACAATAAATGGAGCCCACAACCAAAGACTCATTTGGGGTGGCTGATCATTCCTGGTGAGGAAGCCAGCCTCACGCGGGCACGTCAACAGCAAACCCTGCACTCGGAGCCAGTCACTGCATGCGGACACCTGCGTTACTGGCTGCATGGATGTCAGCCCCCAAGCGATGTCCACTTCCCGTCACACACACGCTCACTAACTCCGCCTATGCCGACGAGCCGCCAGAAGCCACGTCTGGAGCAAGAGGGGACCAGCCTACCTTCATCAGCCAACCCACTGCACCTACCACACCTGAATCGAGACGCAGCAGCCCAGCATTCAAGCGTTTGGGTGTTGGACCTTTGCTAACGTCTGCCTCCAGTGGGCTCGGGCCCTGCTGAGCCGGCGGGCTCAGGCCGCATCAGGCAGCCAGAAGCAGGAGCTAGTACCAGGCTTCACTCACTCTAGGCTTCTTTTTGCTAGGTAGGGATCAAATGAAGGTTTGTGTGAAAACCACCACGAATCTCCAGGTGTGCTTAGATTCCCAGAGTTAAGGCCAGAAGGGGCCATTAGCTCATCTAACCGGAGTCCTGTTTATCACCGTCCGTTACCCCTCTGCAGAGCCCAGTAACTCATGTTTGGCTCAAACATCTTCCAGAAAGACAGCCCGGCCGCTCTAAAGCCACCAAAAGCTGGTGAATCCCCCACTCCCCAGGGGAGTTTGTTCTCGGGGTTAACTGCCCTCGCTGCTAACAATTTGTGCCTAATTTCTCATTGGAATTTGTCTGGCTGTCACGGCTGTCCCTTGAACACGCCACTCGCAGGCATCATCCCAAACAGGCTTTGATTGCACGTTCAGAACCGTAACAGCTCCTGGGGCTGGATTCGCTGGGAAGCCAACACGCTCTGCCCCCGTGGCCCACAGGGCTCACTTCTCTGCAGAGAGAATCCAGGACAGCCACTGGGTCCTGCTTGCAGGGCCATCCCACCTTCCAGCAGATGGCACAGCAGGAATCCCCGGCTCCTCTGGGATTTCTGCGTTGGCCTGGCCCAGCTCACCCTGTGCACCCGGCAGCGCAAAGCTACGGTCCCCTCTTCTGGGGCACAGGACTGGTCAGCCTAGAGCAGACCACCTGGCCCCTCAAACCCAGGATCTTGCCTACTGCAGAAGCTAGTGGCCAATACTTCATAGCAAAGTGAAGCCCAGCGCAATGCAGTTCACCGGGGAAACCTTCCTGAGCGTATGCATTTGGATTGATTGTCCCTATTTTAGCAAATGTAACCAAGTATTATTGCTAACAAAAGTATCCAGCCCCTCTTCACAAAGCAGGCACTCCGGCATAGCCTCGTAGGCACGCTGACTGGGCATGGCGTAACAGGGCCGTCCAGAGGATTCAGGTGGCCTGGGGTCTTTGGCGGCCTGGCACTTCAGCGGCGGGTCCCGGGGCAGAAGGACCCCCCGCCGTGGGTCTTTGGGGCACTTCAGCGTCGGGTCTCGGAGCGGAAGGACCCCCCGCCGCCAAAGACCCGGAGCGGAAGAAGCTCTCGTGGGGGCCCCTGTGGGGCCCGGGGCAAATTGCCCCACTTGCCCCCCCCCCAGGCGGCCCTGTGGCATAAAGCCACGGTTCACTGTACACTATTTGTTACTAGTGCCATTGTGACCTTTGTTCCCAATATGGGGCACCATCAGAGGACGGACCAATCAGTTCCCTTCATGCCCTTGGAAATCCCCCAAACATCAGCCAAGTCTCCCCCAGCTCTTCTGCTTTCCTAGATAAACAACCCACAATCTCACGTCCTCTGCCTGACGTGCCCACACTGCCCACTGCTGTGCCTTCGTCACCCAGCTCTGGTGTGTGCCAGCTAGTGAAAGGTTTGACCGCCAGCTCCTGGAGCAGTCGCATCGCTCACGTGTGAATGAGGTACTCTACCTTTGAACTGCTGGGCCCGAGGTGCCTTGGCTTTCTTAGAAGCCACTTTCTCATCTCCTTTGGCTTCTGCCTCATAGGCGCTCTCCTCCTCTTCCTCCTCCAGCGATTCATCACCTGTGCTCTCAGAGTCTTCTTCCTCTGCCGACAGTCTCTGACCCTCGTCAGATGCTTCCCTGGTGCCACCAGACACGCTGTGGCCAGCCATCTGCTCTGCTGCTTCCCAGCTAGTCTGATCTAGGGAACTCTCTGCCTCCTCTACCATCTCCCCAGCAGCTTCAAAAGGAAAAGGAAAGAGTTAATCTGTTAAATTCCCTGAAGGGGGGTTCCAAAGAGGACGGAACTTGGCTGTTCTCAGTGGTGGCAGATGACAGAACAAGGAGTAATGGTCTCAAGTTGCAGTGGGGAAGGTCTAGGTTGGATATTAGGAAACACTATTTCACTAGGAGGGTGGTGAAGCACTGGAATGGGTTCCCTAGGGAGGTGGTGGAATCTCCCTCCTTAGAGGTGTTTAAGGTCAGGCTTGACAAAGCCCTGGCTGGGATGATTTAGTTGGGGTTGGTCCTGCTTTGAGCAGGGGGTTGGACTAGATACCTCCTGAGGTCCCTTCCAATCCTAATCTTCTATGATTCTATGGAGCCAGACAAATCCATGATCCAACCCCTCTGGTGGAGATGCCAATGACCCAAACCAAGGATCTCAGCAGGAGCCTAAGGACCACACTTAGCTAGTATGGAACAGAGCTGAGTGCAGCCGTCCTCATTTTTAATATGGGCCTACGGCTCAAACCACAGGTGCCAGGATGTGGGACAGCCTGGTTGCTTAGATCAGATGGAGCACTGCATGCTGGGACTTGTAGTCTCCAGGCACTGCTCATTTGGCTGAGAGCAACGGCTGGACGAGCCATTGTATCCTAGTAGAGAGCAGCTGGGAATTTTGGTTCTTTAGGGGTTTATTCCTGCTTTTCAGGGACGATCCGGATTTCTTTTCTCCCAGCCTGCAGTTCCAGTCGCAGCACTTTGAGCCATAAAGCTTCCCTTCAGGTCGGCTGCATGAACTCTGCAACTCCCCCGGCCAGCCGCACCCCAGGGGAAGCACCAGCGCCCAGGAGGGACCTGCTCTTTCAAAGCTCAGTGCTCAAGGAACAAGCAGCCCCCGCTGACACTTGACCCTGGCGTCTTCCCCTTCTGGGCTGCCGGGCTTCTCTCACATGAATGGGGATGCACACATGCAGCTGGCCACTGGACCAACCCAAACAGACCAGGGAAGGACCACACAACACTCGACCCTCCTGCTGCGCCTCCCACTGGAAGATCAAACCTGCTTTGTGGACGCTGAGTCCCCGCTCCTGGGTGGTGGGTCAGGAGCATCACCCCCGTTTTACAGCACAAAGGGGAAACGACTTGTTCAGAGTCGCAGTGAGTCAGTCTCAGAGCTGGGGGAAGAACCCAGGACTTCTCCCTCTCTCCTACCCTAGCCATCAGCGTCTGGGGAGAGGAGCCGCTTCCTAGCGGCTAACAGCACAGGAGGGGCGTCTGTCGCCTACCTCTGGGTCACTGGGACGTCATTATACACCCCCCACTCCCTGCAGCCAGACGGCTCCACCCAGCAGGACAGCTTAGCTCAGCAGTGACCGCTCACCCCACTGCCATTTCACCCCTGTGGGAAGTAGCCAGATGGCCTCAGCCAGGTGCTACGGGGCAGGAATCTCCACCCCAACTGGCAGTGAGGGGCCCCCCTTGTTAGCATGCTGAGCTCCCCTGGCAGCCCTAGGGCTGAGACACCTGGGTAGGGGCAAGGTGGGGCGCTCGCCCTGTTGCCAGCCACTGTGTCTGTCCTGTAGACAGAGAGCTCTCAGTCTGCCCCATTCCCCCCCCGTTCCCTTGGCTCAGCAGGTACCGCAGCGCAGACGCAGGGACTTGCTGGGGACCTGCCCGCCCATGGCAGCAAAGTCGCACTTGCAGGTCGCCTCCATCCGCCCCGTCTCGGCGGGGGGCTCGCCGCCCACCCTGCTCTCCGGCGAGTGGCCCTGTGTGTGCTGCCTGAAGAGCTTGGCGTTGGAGCTGACGAAGTCACAGCGGCCGCAGTGGAAGGGGAAGTGATTCCTGTGATGCAGCTTCATGTCCTGGCAGCTCCGGAACAAGAGCGGGCAGGCGCGGTAGGCGCAGGAGACTGGGGACACCTTGTGGGCGCGCCGTAGGTGCCCACGCAGCTGCTTGCGGTCCGCCGTGGTGAAGTGGCAGACTTTTTCAGGGCAGGCCAAGGCCCCCGGGATGCTGCGATGGGTCTTAAAATGCTCCTTGAGCTCACTGGGCAGCACAAACTCCCCCCTGCAAACGGGGCACAGCAGTCGCTCAGCAGCGGAGCCAAGGTCCCCGTCCTGCCCGCTTGCTCCTGGCGAGCTCTGCGCTGGCTCCTGGCAGACAGCTGGTTCTCCTCTGCATTCGCTGGGCAGGGCCGGCAGCTCCCCCGGAAGCTCCAGGTGCTCGGGGGCTGCTAACGTGATGCACTGGTGCTGGGTCAGCAGGCTGGGGTCAGAGAAGCTCTGGCCGCACCTCTGGCAGAAATACAGCTCAACCACTTTGACCAAGACCTCTGTGGGAGGAGAGAGAGAGAGAACGCACATCAGACAGCTGCAATCGAGACCTGGAGCCTTTCGCCTGGAGGTCACCAGTTCAAACGCAGCTCAGGTCAAGGGCAGCAAGTTTTGTCCCTATCTTCGAGGTATGTTATGGGAGACATGAAGTGTGTGTGTGTGATGGGGGGCCCTTCAGGCTAGTTCCTGGTGAACGGCAGGCACAGCACACAGGCCACCACTACAGTGAGGGGTGCTAGAGAGAACCGAGGGGAGAAAGGCTAGAGACACCAGAACCAAGCGGACCATATGTTGGAAGTTCAGCAGATAAGCCAAGGGTTCAAGGGGCTCCGGAAACTGAACTCCAGGGCCGGGTGGGGCGGCAGGGGAGGAAGCTCACATTGCTTGTGCCCCAGGCTGCGCCTGTTAAGGTCCAGCCCGCTGAATGGATTCACCATGACATCATCGACTAAGCTCACAACATGCCACGGCCTCTAACCGGCGGCGCTTAGAGGCCAGGCCGCCCACGGTGCTGAGCAGGGCTGGACAGGGCCTGTCTGGTCACTGCACATTGCTCAGCCTGGCCGGCACTCGCAGTGAGTGGTGGAGATGGGCATCACAGGAAGACACATTCACACAATCTGCCCCACAAGACTGGCTGGAGTGTCCGGTCTGCGACTCCAGAGAGAAGGGACTAAAGAACTAGTCTTGGCCTCCCTGACACGTGGGCGGGTGGCAGGGCAGGGGGACGACCCCTTGGGAGGATCTTTGATTCTCGTAGAGCGCTGCCCCCTCAACGTGTGCCATACCTGTGGTGTTGCCTGGACTGCTCAGAGACACGTTGCCTGCCACAGCCTCTACAAATATTTCCACCTCAGCTGCTTCTGCATGAGCTCCGTCCCCAGCCATGGACGCATCCGTCAGCAACAAGCTCTGTCCCACAGTCAGCGGGGACGTCCCTGCCACGCAGTCACTGGGGGTCCCCTGACGTCCTCCGGTTCCTGCCTCTCCCGAGGTGGGCAACAGCAGCCCTGGGCACAGGGCATCCATCTCTCCTCCGGCGGGCTCTGCAGTCACCACTTCTGCACTCATTGCCTTTCACTCACCAACCTGCACCGGGCTGCGGAGGAGTAAATCTCTTTCTGAAAAGATACAGACGGCACTGAAAGGGCTGGAGAGCACAAGACTCCAGAGGTGCCTCCTTTTAAGGTGTGGACTTTTCAGGACACTAAGCAACGATTTGCAAAAGAGAGACGTGATTTTGGGGGCCCACCCAGAGATACTGTAAGTGGGCTGGATTTTTAGAAGAGTTCTCAGGGTGAAAAGCAGGCCCCTCCTTTTAAGGTGTCTCAGGTTGGATTGGATACCCAATATCGAGGTGCTCGAAATACAATCTCTTTTTAAAAGCCTGGCTAAAGTTCTTACCTGTCATGAATAATGTATATTTTTTAATTGTAACAATAACCACTACTGGCCCAAAGGACTTCAAAGCATTTTGCAGACCTACAGGCCGATGCCCAAGGCATACACTCGGATCACTTCACCTAACAGTGACATGCAGCTGCCTCTGCAGCGGCATGATGCAGCTATCGAACAGCTCGCAGCAACATTATGCAGCGGTGTAAGCCAGGATGTGATGAATTCTGGGAGCAGCTGAAATGCCGCGGGAATTGTAGAGATACATGAGGGAAAGTAGACGACTAGTCACCTACTTGTCTGTTTCCCTGATGCATCATGAGTGAGCTGCTCTCTGATGAGGAGGGATGAGATGAACGCAAGGAAGGAAAAGTCGTAAGGACACTAGAATTACCAGACCAGGACACAGGACAAACATCTTAGCTCTTCTGAGAAGTGCCTAGGTGTCCTTTAGTGATCGCAGATAGTCAGGAACTCCGTTTTACATCTCAGCCCAGAGGCGGCCCCGGCCCCTTTTGGGGGGACGGGAGTTGAGGCCAATTCAGAGAGACAAGAGCCCCCACTGAATCACAACCAGCTCCCACAACTCCTAGGGCTCCTCTGCCACCCTCTGCCTCCAGCTGGCTTTGTCTGGGGGGATCAGATGTGTTCGCTGCAAGACTTAAACATCCAACTCAATTTTGAACGAGTGAATGTGCTGGTCACTCGTTTATGTCACTCACTCACACTTTGGGACAGGGACTAGACAGGTCAGTTTCACCTGCCGATTTTGTGCTCCCCCATCATTCTGTCTGTGTGCACCTGTTGTCTCTTGTCTTATGCTTGGACAGTCACCTCTTTGGAGCAGGGGCGGTCTTTTTATTCTGTGTATGTACAGCGCCTAGCACCATTGGGGCCATAACTGGAGCTCCTAGGCAATGCCACGATATAAACAGCCAGAGGATGAGGTATGAGAACAGAACTGTAGCAGGATTAGAGATGGAAAAGGCTTCCTCAGCCACCAGCTCCACTCCCCCTTGGCCAAGCTAGTCTAGTCTTCAGTGTTTTGGCCAGTCCAGCTGTAATGCCCCATGCGATGGGGCAAAGCACTGATCTGTGCTGTTGAAAGCTACACCCGCTCCGAGGCCCTCTCATCCCCCCTCGGTCCCTCCTATTCTCTGCCTGGGGCACAGAACAGCATAGTCCCCTGGGGGCTGGAATAATTTGGTCTCATTTCAGTTGTAGGGTTTGTGTGAGGGTGCTGTTGGCAATGTGTGATATACTGGAGGTCAGGCTATAAGATCCCTTCTGGCCTTAATCTCTCTGACCACCATCAGGTTCTCTCTCATACACAGATCTTATTACACAGAAGCCAGGTCTGTGATACTGTATGGGTTTTATCCTGTCACCCGTCACTGTAGTTTCTGGGCAGCTTCCACATAAAATTGGGAGCAATAGAGAAGTCCCCAGTGAATTTCATGGGGTCTCTGGTGCATCTCCTCTGCTTGGTGTAGATTTGGGGGTTTTAAGATTGTATTCATTTCCTCTTTTATTGCTGTTGTTGGCAGGGGTATATTGGGTAGAAGGGGGTGTCAGGCTTGGGGGCGTCATGAGGGAAGGTTTTTTGGTAGCAATGCTCAGCCTTCTAACCCCCCTTTCCAATCCCCAGTCAAACCACCTTGCTGGGAGCCAGGCAAGTTGTGACAAAGTGAGACTGTTCTTAATGTTTCCTCTGAATACTGTAGGGGTGCCTCAGTTTCCCCTATGCATTTCTTAAGTCTCTAGTTGGTGGGATAAAGGCCAGTGTGCATAAATGGCCGACACTCTGTCTCCTGGCAACTAATGGCCAGAGCCCTTCCCCCCTGCAAGGAGATGCTAAAGGTGTTCAAGAACAAAGAGATCAGGTGACCTCCTCGCCCGGGAAAGAGACAAAGGCCAGAGAGGAGGGGCTGGAGGGTTTCAGTTTGGAGCTGGCTGGGGACAGGGAGTGAGGGCAGACGGGGTTGTCTGGCTCGCTGCCCCCCCCCACCCCCAAATGGACCCGGCTGAGGGGTCCTGTTCTCTGTACCTACAAGCTCTGTTTTAGACCGTGTTCCTGTCATCTAATAAACCTCTGTTACTGGCTGGCTAAGAGTCGCGTCTGACTGCGAAGTGGGGGTGCAGGACCCTGTGGCTTCCCCAGGACCCCGCCTGGGCGGACTCGCTGTGGGAAGCGCACGGAGGGGCAGATGCTGAATGCTCCAAAGTCAAACCCAGGAAGGTGAAGCCGTGTGAGCTTCTTGCCCTGAAGACAGTCTGCTCCGAGGGAGAGGAGGCTCCCCAGAGTCCTGACTGGCTTCCAGAGCATCGCCCAGCGACTCCGTGACACACGTCTACACCACACGTCTACACCAGTTCTCAGTACTGCCTCTTCCGCTAGTCCAAAGGATTAGCCTAACCCTGGTGCCTGCATTGCCCAGGTGGGCTTAGTAATGGCACGATGCTCACCAAGTCACTCTCCTCAATAACCTCGCCAGTGGCACCGGAGGTACCAAGCAGCAGGGCCTGGCTCCAGAACTGTCTGTCGGCTGTGTTACCAGTCCCATAGACAATGAGGCTGTTTCCAGCGTATGGGTGGCATCTGAACCCGCACCTCTCACATCCGAACCTAAGTTCAGTGGCAATAATAATAATAATGTCCCGATTGCATCCCAAGACACGTCTACATGGATGTAAAAGTCACACAATGAATGCTTATGCAATGAACAAATTCCCATTTGGTCAATTCCATTGCACCTTCTTCAATTCCCTCCTGGATACAGGATTCTTCTTCAGTCCCTGTTCTAAACAGTTCCATGATGTTGCTGTGTGCTATTAAACCGTCACTGCATTTCCATGCCAGAGGTGGCTGCATTTCCATGGCGGATAGTCAGATACACGTCAGCCTTACAAAATTCTAATCACCTGTATAACTTCAGAAATATTTTTAGCAGGTGCGTAAAATATCGTTTGTTTTTTCATGATCAGCTTTGTGGCAAAGGACACGTGGGAGATTTTGCAAGGCTGATTATACACCTGCACGCATATATATGGAAAGCACCTTGAGAACCCGTAAGACGCCAGCTACCAGAGAAAGGCAAGTCTTAGTAGCAGTTTCCAAGGTGCTTGGGAGACAGCAGTTCCCCGGTTTAAAACACTTCCTGGGTTTGAATTTCACACCAACTGGGCTCCTGCCACAGATATTTGAGGGAACCAGCCCCATAGCACCCCTCACCTGGGTCTTGGGCCCCATCTCCTACGCTCGCCCCTCCCCTCGCAGAACTCCATCCCCCCGCCCATCTGGGAGCCCCCTACACCCACCTGCCACTGCCCCCCTCTGGGGGGAGATGCTTAAACTCCTCCTGACCCTCCCTCTTGGGATCCCTCCCACTCACCTGCCGCACTGTGAACATCCCCTTCCCCTTGGGACTGTGGCTGTGTAGCTGAGCCTGCCTCTGGGCTGGGCCTGGAACCCTCCCCTCCCCCTCCCCGGGCAACCCCTCCCCCTCCCCCTCCCCCAGAGAATCGTCCCTGGAAACCCCCGGGGAACCCTAACCCTCCCCTTGCCCCCCCCCCCGGGAACCCCTCCCCTGGGACCCTCCCATTCTCCCTTCTGTGGGGAACTCCTCCTCCTCCCCCCCCCCCTCGAGCCCCCCACACCCTCTCTGGGCCCCCGGCTGCGCGGGCCGGGCCCGGCCCCTCCCCGCTCGCGAGGCTGCAGCGCCCCGGCCCCCCCTCACCTGAGGGGCTCGGCTCGCGCTGCCCCCGGAGCGGCCCATCTCTATGGTGCCTCCGGCCGGGAGCGGCCCCCTTTGTGCGGCGGCCCCATCCGGCCCTTCTCTCCCGCGGCCCCCGCACTCTATGGTGCCGGGGAGGGGGAGCCGGGCCGGAGCAGGAACCATAGAGACGAGGGCTAGAGAGCGGGGTCCCTCGGCGGACCGGAACCGTAGAGTGAGGGAGGCTGGAGGGACAGAGCGGCGCTGCCTGGCGGTAAGGGCGGGGGAGAGGGGACGGGACCTGCTCACGGCGGGGGGCTCCTGCCGCGTCCGGGAGGGGGGGCTATTGGGGGCCGGCCCCATGGGGGGAGGGGGCTGCTGGGGGCTGGCCCCATGGGGATGGAAGGGAATAGGGGCTGCTAGGGGGGAGGGGGGGCTATTGGGGGTTGGTCCCATGGGAGGGAAGGGAAGGGAAGGGAAGGGGGGGCTGCAGGGGACTGGCCCTATGGGGAGGAGGGAATAGGGGCTGCTGGGGGGGAAGGGAAGGGAATAGGGGCTGCTAGGGGGGAGGGGGAACTGCTGGGGCCGGCCCCATGGGGGTGGAAGGGAATAGGGGCTGCTAGGGGGGAGGGGGAACTGCTGGGGGCCGGCCCCATGGGGGTGGAAGGAATAGGGGCTGCTAGGGGGGAGGGGGAACTGCTGGGGGCCGGCCCCATGGGGGTGGAAGGGAATAGGGGCTGCTAGGGGAGAGGGGGAACTGCTGGGGGCCGGCCCCATGGGGGTGGAAGGGAATAGGGGCTGCTAGGGGGAGGGGGAACTGCTGGGGGCCGGCCCCATGGGGGTGGAAGGGAATAGGGGCTGCTAGGGGGGAGGGGGAACTGCTGGGGGCCGGCCCCATGGGGGTGGAAGGGAATAGGGGCTGCTAGGGGGGAGGGGGAACTGCTGGGGGCCGGCCCCATGGGGGTGGAAGGGAATAGGGGCTGCTAGGGGGGAGGGGGAACTGCTGGGGGCCGGCCCCATGGGGGTGGAAGGGAATAGGGGCTGCTAGGGGGGAGGGGGAACTGCTGGGGGCCGGCCCCATGGGGGTGGAAGGGAATAGGGGCTGCTAGGGGAGAGGGGGAACTGCTGGGGGCCGGCCCCATGGGGGTGGAAGGGAATAGGGGCTGCTAGGGGGGAGGGGGAACTGCTGGGGGCCGGCCCCATGGGGGTGGAAGGGAATAGGGGCTGCTAGGGGGGAGGGGGAACTGCTGGGGGCCGGCCCCATGGGGGTGGAAGGGAATAGGGGCTGCTAGGGGGGAGGGGGAACTGCTGGGGGCCGGCCCATGGGGGTGGAAGGGAATAGGGGCTGCTAGGGGGGAGGGGGAACTGCTGGGGGCCGGCCCCATGGGGGTGGAAGGGAATAGGGGCTGCTAGGGGGGAGGGGGAACTGCTGGGGGCCGGCCCCATGGGGGTGGAAGGGAATAGGGGCTGCTAGGGGAGAGGGGGAACTGCTGGGGGCCGGCCCCATGGGGGTGGAAGGGAATAGGGGCTGCTAGGGGAGAGGGGGAACTGCTGGGGCCGGCCCCATGGGGGTGGAAGGGAATAGGGGCTGCTAGGGGGGAGGGGGAACTGCTGGGGGCCGGCCCCATGGGGTGGAAGGGAATAGGGGCTGCTAGGGGAGAGGGGAACTGCTGGGGGCCGGCCCCATGGGGGTGGAAGGGAATAGGGGCTGCTAGGGGGGAGGGGGAACTGCTGGGGGGCTGGCCCCATGGGGGTGGAAGGGAATAGGGGCTGCTAGGGGGAGGGGGAGCTGCTGGGGGCTGGCCCCATGGGGGTGGAAGGGAATAGGGGCTGCTAGGGGGAGGGGGAGCTGCTGGGGGCTGGCCCCATGGGGGTGGAAGGGAATAGGGGCTGCTAGGGAGAGGGGGAGCTGCTGGGGGCTGGCCCCATGGGGGTGGAAGGGAATAGGGGCTGCTAGGGCAGAGGGGGAGCTGCTGGGGGCCGGCCCCATGAGGTCACACCCCTTATAGGGTGAGTGGGATCAGACCTCATGGGCTGGGAGAACTGGTCTGGGGGATTCAGGCTGCCTTACAGTGGTGGTGGGGGGTCAGGGGAATCAGATCCTATTACAGTGGGGAAGGCTCAGAAGGGGGTCAGACTCCATGAAAGGGGAACTTGAGAGGGGGGTTCTGGCTCCTTTACGGGAGGTGCAGACCCCATGAAAGGAGGAGGTGTGGCGGGATCGGGGCCTCTGTCCAGCAGGGTCAGGCTCCCTCAGCATGGCCCTTGTAATGCTGCCTGTTGCAGCTGGCGCACCGAGCCAACCATCTCCCTACCCGCTGAGAGCTGCGGCCATGTGTTGGCTGGTTCCAGGCTGGGGTCAGGACTCCTGGGTTCTTTCCCTGGCTGTGCAGGGAGTCAGCCTGTTGAGCAGGTGGAGACCCACGACTTCTGGATTCTGTTCCTGACTCTGCCATAACCTCCTGCTCCCCTCTGAGCTGCAGCTTCCCCAGCTCTGCAAAGGGAGCGGTCATGCTCCCCCCACTCCCGTCCCAGGGCCACGTGAGCTTAAGTCACTGATGCACGTAAAGGGCATCAACTACTGAAAAATGCTGGATCTCCTCATTGGTGGGAAGGTGCAGCCCAAGGAGAGAGCAGGTCCCTGCGATACAATCAACTTATTTATACGGCACTTTTTCTACAACATGTGAGGCAAACTACTCGACGGGCTCCCTCAGTAACAGGGCAAGAGAACATCAGGGAGGTAGAGGTTGGGACAGGACTTGAGGATTAAACCTAACTGCCACCCAAATTCTGCATCCTGTCGATGCCCCTGTTACTAACGATCCCTCACTTTTAGAGAGCCGTTGCATCGGTGGATCTCTCAGCGCCTTGCAGACAAGGCCAGTATCATCACCTGTGTTTTACAGACGGGGAGATGGAAGGGAAGGGACTTGCCCTAAATCAAGCCAAGAATAGAACCCCCCTCTGTCCACTACCCCACGCTGTCTTACAAGGGAACCATTTCCACAGCTTGATCCAGGACGGCTCTGTGGCTTTGGACCTTCCACTGCCATCACAGACGGGGGAGGCTGCTTCTGTCTCCGTCGCCTCCAGGCCCCCAGCTGCCCGGGACATGCCTTCGGGATGCAACCGGAGGTGCATGGTGACTAGTTGCAGCAATAAATCCTCAGTAATTGCAACAGGCTTTTCCCACAGCTTACAGCCCGGAGGCTTTTAATGATAAAGCCTCAGGTTTGACTTTTCACCTGAGACAGCCGAGATTGGTTTTACACTCTTGTACCCCCAGACTCCTCCTGTGGCCTATCGTGGTGTTCCACCACTCTCCACCCTTCCCCAAGAACTCCTTGTCCCCGCTCCCGAGAGCCTTGTCCTGGCTGCATCCTCCCAGATGACTGTAGCACTCTAGGGGCTGCTTCTCTTCCTGCAGCACAAAAAGTTATGGGGCCCCCGACCCGTTGAGGACTATGGCCAGGAGTCAAGATGCTGCGTTCCCTGCTGGCCGCTGCTCCATGGTGAAGGCTGCAATCTGCTCTGGGTCTGCATCTCAAGGGTGGTGATGCTCTTTAAGGGCCCAGCACTAGTTACTAATGGCGAACCTGGGCAGGGAGCAGGTGGTTCCCCTGTACAGGGCAGCAGGATGCTGGGGGGGGGAATGCTCTGGGAAAGGGGGACTGGAGAGTGCTGAAGGTGAGTAGGGTCCAGCAGGGACCCCCGAGTTTTCAGAGAAAAGGCTCAGAGCGGGGAGGCCTCCAGCAGGACTAGGAACATGGACTTGATCGGGGGCGGAGAACTCATTTTAACTATTTTGTTACATTAAGAAATCCAGCCCTGGGAGGGGGGTTGCTGAACTTGCAGAAAGTTTGCTTTGGTAATGTAATGGAGAAAGCCCTAACAAGTGGGGAAACTGAGGCGGGGCTGCCGCAGCGGGACCTTAGGCCCCGAGGGGGCACTCAGGAGGCAGCCGGCCTGATGACAGTGGTGCTTGGGCTCCCATATGGGCACCAGTGCTGCTTCAGTTTGAGAGTTGTGCCCAAAGCAAGCCGGGATCCTCTCTGTCAGGGTGAGAGTCACTAGGGGAAGAGGGATGAATTCTGGGTCTAATTGTGCTTGGTGGGCTGAGACGTACATTCGGGACTGTAACATCTCCCCCATGTCGAGGGTCTGTTGCTACAGGCAGATGTTGCTGTACCGTTACCCGTGGTTCAGGTTTGGAAGGGTTTTCTCCGCATCCGTAAGGGCTACAAACTAGCTTTGCGTTTTAAAGAAAGCTCAGATGGTGACGAATCTGAACGTGCCACGTGGACGGGGCCTCGTAAAGACGTAATCTGGGCCAGATCCGCCTGTGGGTCTTATGATTGACACCTCGGCCCTATAGCTATGTCGCCCCCTTGTGCTGAGCTTTGGCATCGGCAGCCCATGGCTCAGTCTTTCCCTTTTTGTTTTAGCAGCAGGTTTGTTTCTGGCTGGCAGAGACGATGCCATTGAAAGGAGCCGCGTGACTCCCCCGGCCCCACCATGCCCTTTTCCGACTTTGTCTTAGCGCTGAAGGACAATCCCTACTTCGGGGCTGGCTTTGGCCTGGTAGGGGTGGGCACGGCTCTGGCTTTGGCCCGGAAGGGGGCCCAGTTTGGGGCGGTTGCTTTTCGCCGACACTACATGATCACCTTGGAGGTGCCCAGCAAGGACAAGAGCTACCAGTGGCTGCTGAGTTGGATCTCGCACTATGCCAAGCACACTCAGCACCTGAGCGTGGAGACCTCGTACCTGCAACACGAGAGCGGGCGCATCAGCACCAAGTTCGACTTTATCCCCAGCCCTGGGAACCACTTCATCTGGTAAGGGGGCAGAGCGGGGGAGGAACGGGCCGGGAACTGACCAGCTGCCTGCCGGAACCGAGGGCTTCATGTGAAGAGAAATTCTTGACGAGCCTACGGGCCTGATCCGAAGCCCGTTGAAGTCAGTGAAAGGGTCCCATTGATTTGGATCAGCGCACAGGGCTGCTTAGTCTGGAAAGGAGACGAGTACGGGAGATGCAGCTGTTGTAGAATAGCTTGCTGAGCTCGTCTCTAGTACCTCTGGCACTGGCTTCGTTCAGCCCAGGGACTGGGTTCGAGAATGCCCCTCAGATGCTACTCAGTGCAGTTCTAACGCCGCACATCCGAAACGGAAACGGATCTGTTTCTGTTCGGGGTGCAGAACCCACCTGTGGAACTCACGCGGCAGGGTGGGATTGTAGAAGTGCAAAAGAGTTAGCGCAGGTGGACACTTAAAACGCTGTGTCGGCACAGCGGTGCCGCTGTCGTGCTTAAGTGAAGATGTTCCTAAGCCTCATCTCGCGTCGTCCCCCGGCTCAGCCTCTCTCTCTCTCTCCTGCTCCCAGGTATCAGAGGAAGTGGATCCGCATCGAGCGGAACCGAGAGAAGCAAATGATCGACCTGCACACGGGGACCCCCTGGGAGTCAGTGACGTTCACAGCCCTGGGCACCAAGCGGGAGATCTTCTTCAGCATCCTCCATATGGCTATTCGGCAGGGCCCTGCCGCGGCAGATATAAAAGCCAGGCCATTGCCTGGTGCCTTCTGGGAGATTCCTTTCACTGCCAGCCCCTGTCTCTGTCTCTCTCTAGCCAGGGAACTGGCTCTGAGGCAGCAGGAGGGGAAGACAGTCATGTACACGGCCATGGGTGCCGAATGGCGGGCCGTTTGGCTTCCCGCGCCGCCGTCGGCCGCTCGCCTCCGTGGTGCTGGAGAAGGGGATCTCGGAGAAGATCGTGCAGGACGTAAAGGGAGTTCATCGAGAACCCAAGTGGTACAGTGAGAGAGGCAAGGCTCCCTCCCGGGCTGATGGCTCTGCCCTTCCTCTGGGGTCAAAGGGAGGGGCAAATAATGCTACCTTGAGCCAGGATGATGCGGGCAGGTGCTGTGCGGCTACCCCAGCTCCTCACCAGCCTGCCACACCTCTCCCAGCGCACCTGGATCCAGACCTGCAGCCCCTTAGCTAGTCCAGGCCAGCCTAGCCCCGCAGGTACGCCCCATTATTCCACCCCGACCCCTGGGTTTCTGTGCACGAAAAAGGTGTCCTGTACAATCCTTGCAGCTGCCCGTGGGGCACCTGCGTCTCTGCTGCAGCGTCCACAACCGGAAACGGGAGAGTTTCTGCACTGGGTCGGCGGCGCCGCCTTCCTGCGCTCAGTGGGCCCGATTCACCAACTGGAGCGTTGCCTTGGTGATCCAGGCCCAGCGCGTTAGGCAGCCCTGCGGGGGGACTTCAGAGCCCGGGGGGGCTCTTGCTGCATGGAAGGCTGTGTTCTGTGCCTGGCGTCTGCCTCTTCTGCCTCTCCCCTGGCACTGTAGGAAGCAAGCAGGTTTACCCCTCCACCCTGTAGCTTCCCCGCTGCCGGGCCAGCTTGGTTCAGCTCCAGTCCCCGGCCGAACCAGAGCCGACGGCAGCGCTGCCGTGGGAAAGCAGGCGGGGCACGAACAACGTGTTAGAGTGACGCCAGCAAGAGCCCAGCTCAGGGGGCTTTCAGTGACGCTGGGACTCGGGGGTGTGATCGGTAGTTAGGTTCTGTCCTTTAGGGCTCTGTGGCAGGCTGGGTGTGGGGCGCGCTGCCGGCTTCTGATGGGTCCCTCTCTTCCTAGGAATCCCGTACAGGAGGGGCTATTTGCTTTACGGGCCCCCGGGCTGTGGGAAAAGCAGCTTCATGTGAGTATTGTGCGCAGGGCAGTGCCAGCGTTCCCCCGTCTCCTGGAGTTCTAGGTCCCCCTTCGGCCCCATGGAGGGAGGACTAAGGAGACTGGCTCTTCGCTGAGGAGGAGGGGTTCGGTTAGCAACGGCAGAAATGTGCGGCAGAGAAGGAAGCCAAAGGACTGTGTCCGGAGGTGCTGCTAGCCTGCTGGTGGCCCAAAGCAGGAATATTGTTGGGGCCCCCCCTTGCCCCTCACCCGCCCCCTGAAATACTAATTGCTTTATTTCCACACGCCAAAACCCTCCCAGCCCCCCACGCGCTAATTCACAGGTTAAGCAGGCCACTCCCATAAGATGAATGGTGCTTTGGGGGTAACACTAAATCGGACCCCCTTGACCAGCGGATGAGCGACGCACGAGGCGCCAGGTGTTTCTGCCGGAGGTACTTAGGGGCCCCATTACTGAGTACCATGCAGTCCTTACTGCATTTATCCTCCCACCCCCCAGGACGCAGGGCGGGGCTTGCATGTGGGAGGCTGGGGTGTAGAGAGATGGTGACTTGCCGGAGGTCACACGGGAGATCCGTGTCCCAGCTGGGAATGGAACCTGGGTCTCGAATCCCAGGCCAGCACCCAACCCCCTGGCCCATCCCTGCCCTCTGTTGGGTTTGATATAGGTGCCCCCTGCCCTGCGGGACTGGGGAGGGAGCGATTTCCCCCGGGGGTTCCCCTGCGGCTTTGGTGCTTTACTCCTGCCCTGTGTCCCTCCCAGCACGGCCCTGGCCGGGGAGCTGGAGTACGGCATCTGCCTGCTGAGCCTGAGTGACCGCAGCCTCTCCGATGACCGCCTCAACCACCTCCTCAGCGTGGCGCCGCAGCAGAGCATCATCCTCCTGGAGGACGTGGACGCGGCCTTCGTCAGCCGGGACCTCGCTGTGGAGAGTTAGTCCCGGCCCTTCCCCCTCCCGGGGGCCTGCTCCCACCCCCGGGGAAATCGGTGCAGGCCTCGCCCTTGTCTTCAGCACCTGGGTGCCATGTGGAGACGCCTCTCCTCCCCCCGAGGTCCCAGCCCGGCTCAGCAGCGAGCAGAATGATGGGGGCTGGAGGAGCTGTTCTGAGGTGGCTTTTGTCTCACCTGCTGGGCCGGGAGTCCCTGATTCCCGGGGAGCAGGCAGCACACCCTGCCTGGCTGTATATTCCCCTTTGCTCTTCAGCCCCTTGGGTGCCCACGCTGGCTCCCCTGCACTGAGCGTGGCGTGGGGTGGGGTGGGCAGTCGGCTGCTGGCTGCGCTGCGGGCAGAGTATCCCTGGAAACATGCCAGTAGCTGGGTTTATAGTGAGGCGGCGCCGGGGGAGCGCAGGATGCAGAGTGGCTTACTTGGCCGGGGAACAGCCGTCTCGGGCCCGCGGTGTTGATTGATGGCAGATAGGGGCGGCTCCCCGGCGGCTGGTAAGCTGCCAATGCGGCTGTCTGTTGGGCAGAGTTTGGGTGCCCCAGACCTGCCCTGGATCTGAGACATCGGTGGTGCCTTTTCCTCCAGACCCAACTGCCTACCAGGGCATGGGACGGCTGACCTTCAGTGGCCTCCTCAACGCGCTGGATGGCGTCGCCTCCACGGAGGCCAGGATCGTCTTCATGACCACCAACCACGTGGACAGGTCAGAGCCCTCTCCTGTGGGAGAGGGACCCCAGGGCAGGAAACCCCCCTTGCTTGGGCGCTAGGGAACAATAACACTAGAGAACCCCCCTTGCTTGGGCGCTAGGGGAACAGTGACACTAGAGAACCCCCCTTGCTTGGGCGCTAGGGAACAATAACACTAGAGAACCCCCCTTGCTTGGGCGCTAGGGAACCCCCCTTGCTTGGGTGCTAGGGAACAATGACACTAGAGATGAGATCGGATCAACCGGCTCCACCTCTGTTCCTCACTGCTCAGGGCAGGACCATTCCCTGAAGTGTGCGTTTCAGGGGTTGCTCTTGTCTAGTTGGATTAGCCAAAGAACCGGGCTCCCCTCCCCACGTACCCCTTTTCCTAACGCTGCCATTCCACAGTCTCGGTGATCTTCCAAGATCTTCCACCTGTGTCTCCCCTCGCTCCGTCTCCTCCCGTCCCTTTTGGAGAAGCCCCCCGGAGACCCTTCCTCCCCCTCCTTGGTGTTTCCACTGCAGAGCTCCGACAGTTGCTGTCTCGCTGAAGCTCCTTTCACAGCAGAAAGCCTGTCACAGGCGTGTGGGTGGGCGTCTCTGAGTGACTACCTGCCCAGAAGATTGGGTGCCCCAGGAGAAGCCTGATCTTTTCAGGCTGTTGTCTGGTTCTTCCCAGCTTTCTCTGAGTTGCTTTACAGAGACCCCACCAAGCTAGAAGCCCCCTGCAGGATCTTGCCCGGACCTCCTATGTCACAACAGTGCGTGAGGCACGAGGTCTGGGCTGGATTCCCTCCCAGCCTGTGGCAGTTAAGGGGGATGGTCACGTTGGAGGAAACACAAAGCCGTGTCCGGGGTTTGCGGCGCATCCCCGTTGCGCTCGTGGAAGGTATTGAGGATAAGGGGGCCCACCCGTCTCCCCCTGCCCCTCCCTCGGGATACCAGCGAAGGGAGGTCAGAGAGCAGGGACTGGTCCCTCACATCCAGGAGAGCGGACTCTGACTGCGCAGGCCCTGGGAGCTGAGCTCCACGCTGCTGGCTGACCGCACCTCTGCCTGTCTCGCTGCCTCTGCAGGTTGGACCCAGCCCTGGTACGCCCTGGCCGGGTGGATCTGAAGCAGTACGTGGGACCCTGCTCCCGCTGGCAGATTTCCCGCATGTTCCAGCGCTTCTACCCAGACCAGCCGGCGGCTGCCGGGGACAAGTTCGCAGAGCAGGCCCTGCGCGTCTCCGAGCAGATCAGCGCCGCCCAGGTGCAGGGCCACCTCATGCTGTATAAAGCAGACCCAGCCGGGGCCATTGAAAACGTGCAGTCGATTTCCCTGTGAGCAAGGGCGGGTGCTCTCAAAGGGGAGGGGCTTGCGGCGCCATTCCCGGGAGTGACTCATGGAGGACGTGATAACCGTGAGGATGCTGCTTTGTGACAGTCCCAGGGAGCCGATCGCTCTCTGTTTCGCTACCTCAACGAGGCCTTGGGTTTCTATTAAAATATAAAAAGAACTAGGACACCCTGATTCCCACAGCAGCAGTGCACTGTCCGGCGTGATCGCTCCTCCCCAGCCGCAGCTGCTAGCGCGCAGGACCCAGCTGTGCTTGAAAGGCCAGGGCATTCTGAGCCTGCTAATCACATGGCCATACCCCCCCCCCCCCACACAGCTCTCAGCCCACTGTCCCCCCCCGTGGGGGTGAGTGAAGAGATAATAGAGAAGGACGCTCGAGATGATGCCTGGCTCGACTCTGGAGCATAATCTTTGCCAGCTGCTTTTGAATGTTCTCTGTCAATACAGCACAGCGTGAAGTAGGGGGATGGGGCCCTTTCCAAGCACTGTATGGGGCCTTCTGTCTTCCAGGTGCTTTGCAAACTTCATTAACCCGCTCTGTGTCTGCAGGGACTGTTACCGAGTGATCTGTGCTGGGGGAGCTTCCGGGGGCCCCAGTCATGGCCCAGGAGCCTGTCGTGCTACAAACCCAGAGCAAGACGACAGTTCCTGTCCCAGAGCGCTCGCAGGCTACCAGCTAGTCCCTGCCCCAAGGAGCTCCCAGACTAAGCGTGTCCGCTGCGCCTAGGAAAGGAGTGCCCTCTAGACGCGGGCACTGCATGCGCTCACAAGAAGGGCCCGGTCCAACACCCAAGTTCATGGGATCTTTCCATCCCCAGCAGCGGATCAGGCTCCCACATAGACTTTTTCTGACTCACGTGAGCTGTCCCTGCTGTGGTATATCTCCATTTTATTGAGGGGGGAAACTGAGGCACGGGGAAGCTAAGTAGAGGGCTGCTCAAGCCTCGCCCGAGCCCACCTGACCCTGAGTGGGTTCAGTCGTTTTCAGACCCAGCCCAAACCTGAGTCAGCAGCACCTGTGCTGGGGACTTCCCCCTCGCCCTGCCCGGGATCCGTCTCTGGCACACCTCCTGCCCATTCCTGCGGCCGCTGCCTTGCTGCACTGAGCTTGCGGCGAAGCGAGAGACGCTGCAACTCCTCCGCGTGCAGCAAAGGGAGGTGGCAGTGGCCAGCGGGAGTGGGGCAAGCTGCAGCCGCGCCGGGCAGGAGGAGGTGATCAGAGGCAAACCTGAGAGGAGCGGGTTGTTTTCTGACCCAGCCTGCACCCAGCGCCTGTCTGGGTCGAGTTGAGTTGCGAGGCTATAAAGGAGAAGTAACTTGCCCAAAGCCACGTGGTCGGTTAGCGTCCGAGCCGGGATTAGAACTACGGTCTTCCTGGCTCCAGGGATTCCTGGCATTGCCCTCTCCAGAGGAGGCCTGCTGCCAGCTGGCGAGAGCCTGACGGGCAGAACATTTAGGGTCACGTAAGGCCTGAGCGGAAGCCCACTGAAATGTACCTGTGATTTGCAGTGTGTGTGTGCTCCTTGTGCCCTCTGGGTTTGATCTGTGTAGCTGAGCTGTGTGGGTCTGGCACACACCCTGGGAATGCTTCCCCATAACATACCTGCTGGACCCCTTGTCCGGTGCCCCCTCTCCCCTTGGAGTGGCAGCTGCTGCCGTAAATACCGAGGTCACTTCAGTTTTCACTGGCGCGAAGCTCGCTGGGTGCCTGGAGCAGGAGCTCCCTGTGGAGACGTGGCGCTTCAGTGACACCATTGGCCTCATCCTGGAACCGCTCCCTGGGCAGCTGGGACACCATCTTCAGGTGCGGTGAGGGGTGGGGCGGGCCAGGCCTGTTGGGGAGCCAGGAAGACCCAGGATAACATGGCTAGTGTCCCCCCACCCCCCACTTCCTGGGCCCTTCCGTTGACCCCACCCGCAGGGACCCTCGCCTGGGGGTCTCAGCTAAGCCCTGCTCAGAAGGGAACAGGGGTCTCAGCTGTGACTGGTTCAGTCACCTGGACCACCTGTCTGAGCTCTCTGCTTTGGTGCAGCTGTTCTTCTTGAACTGCGACACTCCTCTGAGCACAGGAAGACAGGGTGTGTCAGACAGACATTTTGGGGTTCAACCCAGACCAGTGACGGGCTGTCACCGCCTGCCCTGCCCCTCTGGTACCTTCACTGCGAAGCTGCTGTCTCATAGCCCTGCCACCAAGCATGGGGCTCACACCCTGGCTTCGGCCGCCTGGTTTCCTTCTTGCAGAATGACCCCGACGCCCTCCCGGTCCCGACTTTCCCCCAGCCCATCTCCCTGTAGCGCCCACCCCTTTCCCGGAACACTCACAGAAGTTAAGTCCGTTGCTCCTTTAAAAGGTCAATTCACTGCAGCTCGTTAATTTAACTGGGGTTTGCCCCACACGCTTATTTCAGTCACAGCAGTGCCTTGGTTTGCAGTGTATTAAACGAAGAGTCCTAGAGTTGCATGATACCCCGTGAAGACAGGAAGGGGGACAAGCAAAGAAAAGTAGAAATTCCCTTTCTACGACTAAAACTTCAAGTCACAATTTGCCTGAGCAGGTTTCTCAGTCCCCAGAGACCTCAACTCCCTTGGCCGAAGGACCCAACGTTGTGTGATTTCAAGAGCTCTGGGCCCTGGAATCCCCCCAGTGATGGCGAACTACAGGGGTCTCTTCCCTTCCCTTTTATAGCCCAATAAACCTTGGAGGTGTATTGTTTGACCTGTAAGCCCAGCCCACATCTCTCTTCTGCGGGGGTGGAGACACTATGGGGTCTTCCCGAAGTCCACGGACCCTGCTTCCAGAGGCAGGAAGGCCTCCAGCTGTTCTTCGGGAGTGTCAGCTGGCATTGGGGGAGAACTCCCAGCCGTCGCAAGTCAAGAGGAAGAGCCTGGGAGGCGTCACTTGGTGCAGGAGAGGAAGGGTGCCCAGCACTTAGGGCACCAGCCTGGCACTCAGGAGAGTGGGTACAATTCCTTGTTCTGACAGACTCAGTGTGACCACTCAGCCTCTCTGGGCATTAAAGGCAGGGAGTTGCTACAGCGCTGGGGGCCAGAGAAGCACAAGACAGGCTGCTTTGGTTCCCCTCGTCAGGCCTGCAATGGGCAGTGCTCGGAAAGGCTCTGGGTGGTGTCCCAGCCTGACCACAACGCGCTCAGGCAGTGAGGGGCTGTAGCGCCGACTGTCCATGGCTTTACTCCAGGCGTTGTGAAGCTCTGTGGGGTTGTTCCAGGTCTGGTGCAGCCAAGTGAATCACAGACGACCATGTGGCCACTGCCAGTGCGTGGCTAGGTAACGTCCCCTCCTAATCTCACGTCCGACCTTCAGGGCTCGAAGTGCGGGGACTTGATCTCCGACGCGACCAAAAAGGGCCAGTGGTGGCTTCAGCCCTCTCGAGGCCAGACTCAACGATACATCCCTATGGCTGATCCACTCAGGCCTCCCTGTGCCCGGCAGTCACCGCTGGCAGCCCAGATGAAAGGCCTCCAGCCTCTTGGGGTCTCGTGTAAGCAACATCCTTGTTTCAGAGCCGTCCAAGAGCATCGGGACTGCGCAGCTCTGATAAATCCGCGGCTGGCTGGGCCCTGGTGATGTACTGCCCTGAAGGCGTTGTGGCTTTTCCAGCAGCACAGCTGGTTTGTATCCTGATTGCTGCTCCAACATGCTGGATTTTTGTCTTCGCCCAACACAGGCAGCTGTTTAATGTCCGGGGCAAGGCCCCTCTCCACTGCTGAGCAGGGAAAGCCAGGAGGGGGCCTCAGCCAGCGCTCTGCCCCAGGGTGACTCGCAGCCAGCTGGAGACAGGCTGGGACTGGTGACTCCACCGCAGGTTTGGCTCAGAGGCAAGGCATTCTGGGAAGGGGAAGCCGTTTGCTCTGCGCAGGCGGTGCCCGGTGGTGCCTGCAGGGCCGGGCGGCGGTTGAGGACGGCAGTACCGGAGACTACGATTTCCCCAAAAGGGGGAGTCAGGAATTGGGTTTTGAATTGTATTAGTCTTATCAGTGAGCATGAGGCATTTAACTGCCCACAGAAACACCTGGTCTATTGATCCCACAGCCCAGCTGGGTGGGCCAGGCAGACAGTTTTACTGTGTTCAAAAGGGGCAGGTGATGAAAGCCCACAGAGAAGCATAAAAGGCGACATTAACAGAGGGCTGGATGTTGGAGAATGACAATAGGGTCATAGGAACAACAAGAGGGAAATCAGAGGGGGAACATCTGCTGAACAGCTTAGATGTCTGTACACGTGCCAGAGAACTGAAGTACTAGTACGTGAGCTAAATTCTGACTTAGTTGGCATCACAGAGCTGGGATGAGTCTCATGACTGGACTATTGGCCTAGAGGGGTACAGCTGTTTGGGAAGGACGGGCAGAAAAGAGGGAGGAGGTATACACTCGTTCTGATGTCCAAGAGGAGCTGAAAGGCAGCCCAGTTGAAAGTTTCTGGGTAAAGACAGAAGGGGTAAAATTAGGGGTGACATCATGGTAGGAATCTACTCCAGACACCAGCTTAGGAAGAGAGGTAGATGAAGTGTTTCTAGAACCAATCAGAACTAGCCTTGAGGGGTCTTGATCGATCTGGACAGTTGTTGGGAAAGTCATACGGCAAAAACCAAAATTTCCACTAAGTTCTTGGAATGTGTTGGGGACGACTCCTTGTTCCAGACAGTGGAGGAAATAGCCAGGGTGGGGATCAGCCTTTTTTTACTCGATTCGGACCAACAGGGAGGAACTGGTAGCGAATCTGGAGGTAGGAGGCAATTTGAGTGACCGTGATCATGGGGTGCCAGGCTGGGAGGATTTGGCTGGTGCCTGGCTGTGAGATTCATGAGTGGCCCGCGAGACGCTCCCACGTACCTTGCGCTCCCTCCTCCTCCACACGAACCCAGCAGAGAAGCAGCCATCCAGGTCTGTTCGCAGCCGCTGGGTCTGCACCACCTGTGGGCAGCAGTGCAGCGTGGTTGTGCCCAACAGCAGGGTCCTGCGTGGATGGACCCGGACACCAGCGCCCGCCCGAGAGCCTGGCTCTCTGCACAATGGATTCTCCTACCCCACCCCGGCCGGCAGGACGCAGACTTCGCTCTGGGCCTGGGGAGAGCACGCCGGGGATGCTGTCAGGGGAAAGCTGACCAGCTCCCTGCAGTGGAGAGGGGCCCAACTGGCACTCGTTACCAGTCCGGCCTGCCCGCTGCCCTTGTGATCTGCAGGGCCTGTGAGCACATGCACCGAGAGCTCTCTACAATTGGCATCGTCCTGGCTAACGTGATGGAGACGGGCTCTGCCTGGAGCTGTTCCCCAGCAAGCCCAAGCTCTGGCTTTACCCCGATGGCTGCCCAGTGCCCGATCTCGTCATGTTCCAGTGCTCAGAGCCCGCCTGTCGCTCTGTTAACACAGGCCAAGCCCTGCCTTTTCGACCTGCCCTCTGCCCAGCTGTGCAGGTTCGACAGGTAACTGCTTACATCAATGTAGCGACTGCAGGGGGAAGCCGCCCCGTGTCTCGGGCTCAGGAGCGGCACGCTCCCTGCCCCCCAGATCACGGGATTCCTAGGACAGCCATAAAGAACATTCCCAAGGGGGCTGTGGAGGTTTGAACAGCAAAACTTCAAGCGCCTGGTTTCCGAGAGGGAGAACCAGCTTCAAGCTCCCGGTACTGTTGGGGGAACAAGTGCAGTAGCGGGGGGTTAAATTCGGCGCTCTGCTCTGCAGCAGGGGACAAGCGGCTGGCAGAGCAGAAGTTGGGCCTGTTTGTATTGCGGTGGAAATTCCCTTCTCTGGTGGCTCACACACCATCCAGCTTCTAGGGCTGAGCATCTGAGCTGAACCCAGGTGCAGGGCCTGTTAACAACAATTGCATCAAGGGCATTGAATGTCAGTGTGGAATGTGAACTAGGTCAGCGCTGCAGCAGAGAATCTTTCCGTTCATTTACAAACAGGCTTTGGGACACGGTCACGTGCTACGCCCAGAGGAAGAGGAAGGTTCACTGGGACACGAATCAGAGGGCAAAAAACTGGGAACAAGGGTCTTAACCCCTGCCCCTTCCCCATTGACTTCACTGGCGCCCCACTGTTCCGTCGGAGGGGAGATGTCCGTTCTCTTTAACGATGGGCAGAATCGTCCAGGAGGGATGAGAACATAACACTCGGATTTGCTGGCAGGGCTGCAGAGACGAGTGAATAGACTGAAATAATCCAGTGTGATCACAATAAGCTAGAGTCCCTCCAGACAAGTCCCATGCGACCTGGCTAGGGCCTAATCCTAGGGAACAGGAAGCCAAGGCTGGAGTAGTACGGACGGTCGGGGCAAGCATGGATGAATGTTTACAGAGGGGTTTGTTGGGATACCATGGGGAGCCAGTCTTGGGCTGTACAGAGAGCAGGGGAGTAACTCCCTACTGGGGATGGCTTGGCTCTGGGGAGGGCGGCAACTGGAGAGTGCTGAGAAAAGACAGGGGTCCTCAGAGGGAAGACAAGAGCCATTGACCAAGCGAAGCCTGGAGCACCGCTTGGTTTATACAGGGATGTTTACGAGGCGAAGCGGTTCGGATCAGTGAGCGAGCAGAAAGGGGGGTGAGGTTGGAACAGGGACCGGTCGGTTTAAAGAGAACAAGCTCCGTTTGAATACGATCAACAGGGAAATGGAACCAACAGCAGGGCCGGGAAGAATCCAAAGCACTAGAGTCCCCGTGGCCCAGGTGGCTCGAAGCGACCGGAGCTGGCCCCCGTCGAGCTCTAAGTGGTCGGGGGTGAGGGCTGTCAGGAAAGCGACGCTCTCAGCTCAGGAACGGCAGCGCTACCTCAGGGGAGCTGACCCCATAGCAATGCCGAATGGAGTTCACACTCAGGAGAGCCTGGGATTCTCCCGCGCTCTGGCCTTGCTCCCTGGCACTGAGCGCGGCCTGGCTTCGGCAGGATGTTGTGCTACATGGGACAGTCCCACCCTCACTTCAGCTCTCACATTGCTGTTGACAATGGCATCGCAGATCCCAGCAGGGCCGCGGTCTCTGCTCGGAGGAGCCACTCTAGGCTGGCCTCGGGACAGAGCCTGAAGCCTGGGGAAGGCCCTGCGTAGCCCTTATGTAGATGGCTGCAGTCAAGTGGCATCTGGCCACTCCTGGGTCCTGCCTTCAAGGCCATGAGAGGGATTTTGCCTGCCCAGGACTAACCAGGTGAGTGACAATCAATCTGCCAAGAGACACTGCAACGCAGCCATTAGTAACCACACCTGCCGATTGCTTACTAAGACATGAGTCCAGCCTGGATTTGCACTCCCCCGCCCCCCGCCACCACGTGCCCAGCTCATCACAGCCTCCGTGTTCCTCTTTTCCCAGGAAGATGTGTCCTGTGCCAGCCACCCACACCCCTGGAGAGAGCTGGGCTGGCCCTTCTCCTCCTGGGATATGGAGGCGGATAGCTGATATTCTAATAGACTCTTTATTGTTCTCCCCAGGAAAGGCCCCCCCGTACCAGCCCCTGCCCCCTCCTGCTAGGAACCGTCCTCCTTCACTTGGCCATGGGGGTCTCTCCTTGCACTGGGCCTGAACGCCCCTCGCCCCCGTGGCGCCCTGGGATAGGAACCACGCTCCCTGCCCCGGGACTTCTCCCATCTCCCACAGTCCCAGGTCCTGTGATGGCCCTGCCAGCCAGTGGGCGCCCTGGGGTCATGCTGGTTTAGTGCCAAGTTTTCCTTCTCCCTGCTCTGGGTCTCAGCTCCCTGCTCCGGCGTCCATCTCCCCACAGCGGGATGCTCCTCTTTCGAGTCCAACGCCCCTTTCCCGGGCAAGATGCCAGCAGGGCCCGACTCTTTCCTACCAGCAAAGGCAGCCACTCTGCCTCTGCCGTGCGGCTTCGGGAACTCCTGGCTGTATCCCCCACTGGGTCTCTGGCTCCTGTCCTCCCTCCGGTCGGGTCTCCAGTCGAAACCGCCAGGTCCCCCAGAGCCACGGAGAAGGCGGCAAGTTTCCGCAGCTGCTGCTTGTGGGTCGCTGTACGGCTGCCTGCCCTGGCCTGGGAATCCCGGCCTCTCCCCTCGGTGCCTCTCTCGCTTGCTCTGGGGCTCCAGGGGGACCGAGGCTTTTGCCAGCTGCCCAGGTTCTGTGCCCACAGCTGGAGCCTGGGGAGGGCTGACAGGCTCCGCAGCACATTCCGGGGCCGGGAGTTGGCAGAGCTGCTCCGTGGCAGGGGCGGCTCCGGGGCCGGGATCCGCAGCCGCTGGAGGCTGAGCGAGAAAGGAGCCAATGGTGAGGAAAGGGCCTGGCCTGCCACACCACCTACCTCCTGCTTTTCTTTAGAGAAAGGCCCCAGGCCCAGCTCCCACAACCACACCCCGCCCCCCCCAGTTATTGCCAGCACCAGGCAGCCCTTGGTCGCCCCTCTGCGCTGGGACAGCCAGCACCCATTCTGGAGACCCCCCCCCCCCCCAATCAGTCTGGGACCTGAAACCCGCCCCCACCCAACCTGCTCTCTGGCATGTTGGAACGTGCCAAGGATCTGTAGTGTCCCCATAGCGAGCAGGAGGCAGGACCCAGCAGAGCCCTGCACACGCCGCCCAGAGCCACTCCTGCCCCACACTAGGGCGGCACTGGAGAGCTCCCCACAACGCCCGGCCCCGAGGAGCAGCGTACCGCCTGGAGGCTGATGAAGAAGCGGTTTCTCTCAGCCTCGGGGTCAATGATGCCTCCCTTCTTCTGCTGCCTTTGGTAGATTATGAGCAGTTCCTCTCGGGTCTGTAGTGCCTTTGCATCAGGCCTGTACGGCTCCTGGGGGAGAGTTAGTGCCGTGCTCGGTCAATATCCAGCCTGGCAGAGCGGCTGCTCTCAGACGGGTAAATCACCCAAGCCCCACGCTGGCAGCCTGCTGGGCTACTGACCGGGGCATTCACGCACACGGGCTCCCCTGTGTCAGTCAGACACAGCAGACTGGACCAGCTGAACCATGTCCCTGCAAGGGGCCGGCAGAATCTACATGAGCCAACAAGAACTAGAGACTTACTGAAGGGAAGCTGGAATTCTTTCTACGTGCAGCCTAGAAATCAGAGCAGGGACAGCATGGACGGCCCATCCCCCAGAGCCAGGGCAGGATCACTTCCTCCACTTTGTGCTCTAGGGCTTTGGCCTGTTGGATCTTAACTGACTGAAGCGACAGGCGCTCTGCCCTGCCCCTTGGGAGAAGGCTCTAGGGAGTGCAGGAACAGCCTGAAATTGAGCCATGTTTCCTTGGCTTAATTCCATCCCAGTACCCCTGCAGCTTGGCTGGGCCGGAGGCTCTTTGGGGCAGGGCCCCAGCCTCGTCCTTTCCCCAGGGACAGCAGCACCTGTCCCTCTCCAGGGTGTCTATACCCATCAGACACACGCAGACCCGTTCCCCTCCCATAGGCAGGTCACGAAAAGCAAACAGTAACCATGGGCTACGTCCTTGAGTGTGGCTGGGCACGCCTCTCCGGCTCCATTCCCAGCCCCAGGAAGATGGGGACCGCACCCGGCGGGAAAGGGGAAGAGTTTACGTCAGGACTGCCCAGCTGCTATGAGGCGGATGCATTTAAGCCCAAACGTTAACGTGAACAGTGAGTATCTGCCGGGTTCTGGTAAATACCCAGCAGAAGCAGACAGCAGCCCCGGGGGGTGCGGGTGCCTGGGGAGGCCCCTGAAGTGTGCCTCAGGGACACCGCAAACGCTCCCTCCCGGATCCATGGGCGGGGTCCCAGCTAGGAGTTCTTACCACCGGGTGCTGCGGGGGTGGCGCTGCCTGCAGAGCGGAGAGGTCGTAGGTTAGTGTTTCCCGGCAGACGGGGCACTGCACTCCGACTCCCTGCAGGGAGAAGAGAGAGCTGGCACGCAGCCCCATAACACTAACTCCCCCCGCCCCCTCCCACCCTGCTCCCTGCCCCTCCAGGAAACGAACCCCGGGTTCTTTGAGTCCCAGGCGTTGCTCTGGCAGGGCAGAGGATGCCTGGCTACCCGGCTGTCTAGGCTTAGCTTTAGGACTCATCGTTTTTAGCAGCACTGCAATAGCTTTGCTGATGATTGTAACTCCCACTCCAAATGCACCGAGGGATTCCTCTGGTTTGGCTGGCTGGTAGTTAGGTCAATTTATGCCACATGGGCATGCTGGGAGTTGCAGTCTAGCAGCTGATTAATAACTTTAAAGGAGCTGGTTGTAACCAATAAAGTCAGGGACGGTCTCTCCCCACAGACACTACTTGGCTGAGATGCCTCAGGCTTGACAGCAGGGGCTGTTCTCGGGACATTGGGTGTGAGGGGTCTTGGACCTGTTTTCTGGGCACTGGTGCGACTCATTCCATACTTTGCAAGGGGTGGCCAAGCGCTCAGAGTCCAGATGGCTGGCTGGGCGCATTAGTAAGCCCAAAGAGAAGGTTAATAGATTGCCCAGCCCCAGAGTTGTGCGTGCAGGAGAGAATCTCAGCTTATGTTATTTCAGTGACAGTTTCTAGCCCTTGTGGCTTCAGGGAGAAGCTTCAAAACGGGACCCAGCTGCAGCCTACAGGCTCCGAACCCAGAAGACAGACAAAACCAGCCCCAAGTTTATTCTGTTTTTAAACTCGTGATTTGTAGCCAATCCCATGATTTCTGGGGGCCTGACTTGTGATTTTCACGGGCTGGAGATTGGCGAGACCGATCCGGAGCCAGTAACCCAAACGGCAACTCCGAGGAGCGAGCTCTTAGGCGTGGCCATATCTAGAGCAGTGGGGACTGCGTGACGGGCCTGGGAGAGCAAGGCCTCCTCTGTGAGACACGGGGGAGGGGCCCGGGGCCTCTTACCTGCTTGGAAGGAGGTGCCAGGTGCTGCTCTCTCTCTTCCTGCTGCACGTGGATTTCTTCCTCCATGTGCTGGGCATAGCGAGCCAGGCAGTGAGAGTGGAAGTAGTGGTAGCACTGAGTCTTTGTGAACGCTTCTCTCTCCTGTACAAGGAGATGGGGCCGTTGGGAAGGAGTCCTGTGTGCGCCCCACGGCGCCCTCCCCGGTGAGGGGGCTTTCCACTAATGCTCCACCCTTAGCTGGCTCTGATTCAGATACATCTGCTCCCAGAGCCCCCCCTCCATCTCCACAAGCCCTGGGGTACAGGCTGCCAGTCCCTCCCCAGCAGACCGCAGGGCCACGCACTGATCGCAGGGGTTCCTACCTGGAAGCCATAGAGACAGATCACGCACTGGCCATGAGGGATGTTGTTGTCGGTGAGAATTTCCTTCCCTTTCTGTAGAAAGAGGGAGAACGAACACTTTACCCACCCAAAGCACCAGGTGGGCCTAGGCTCTGACCCAACCAACCTGCACGCAGAGACCAGGCGAGCGCGTGACACTATCGGGCTGCATCTAGCACCACGCCCAACCCACGCCAGGCCTCCCCTCCTCTCTCACCTCAATCAGTTCATACAGCACCGCTGTCCCCAGCCCAGCCTCCGCAACTTGTCCCAGGGTCTGGGAAATCCTACAACAGAGAGGCAGAAACCCGTGACTAAGGAGGGGCCGCGCTAACCTCTCATGAGCTGCAGCAGTAAGACGGGAACAGCGGCTACTATACAGTGGGCAGCCACTGGACTGGTCAATAGTGGTGCCAAGCCGGGTACAGAAATCCCTGTGCTCCGATTTGGTTACCATGCTCAGACCCTTCCCCCTCCCCTCTACCCATCCCCCATGGTGTGGGGGCAGAGGAAGAGGAGTCCCATGAGAACAGGTCTGAGGCACCAGATTTTGGCGCCTACCTACTGCCCTGGATTCTTTGGTACACACACGCCCTTCGCCAAGGCCGACGCCCAGCAAGATCCTCTACTCAACGCAGCCTGCTGTGACGAGCTAACCTGGCCAGCGACTCTGCCGCTGACCCAACCTCTGCTGCATTCACTGGTGACAAGGCAGAGAGACTAAAACCAGGCCAAACACCCACGGTTAGCTCCAGCAGGATCGAAGCCTCGTGCTGGCAGCAAAAGACTATCCAGATCTCACCATACCTGTGCACAACCCTCTGGGACTGGGGAGGGAAGAACACAGGAGCTGCCCCACTGGACGAGGACAGGGCCAGTTGTTTCAGAAGGTGCAAGAGATTCCCCTAGTGGACAATGATGGAATAACCAGTCCAGTGGGAAATTTCTTCCTAGCCCCAGGTATCAGAGTAGCAGCCGTGTTAGTCTGTATCCTCAAAAAGAACAGGAGTACTTGTGGCACCTTAGAGACTAACAAATTTATTAGCGCATAAGCTTTCGTGGGCTACAACCCACTTCTTCTCTATATGCATCCGAAGAAGTGGGTTGTAGCCCACGAAAGCTTATGCTCTAATAAATTTGTTAGTCTCTAAGGTGCCACAAGTACTCCTGTTCTTTCCTAGCCCCAGGCAGCTAGCAGCTGGTCCTGCACTGAAGCAGGACGGTTCAATGGCCTTTGTTTATTTTCTGTGCAGGCTGATGCAGCTCTAGGTGGCAGACAGAGCGATTCCATGTAGCTGAGGGAAAAGGGGGTATTCGTGTTTCCCACCCCCAGCTGGAATGCGGGAAGTTTCTTCCCTCCTGTGTCTCGAGGGCAGGGGGGAAACCCCTTCCCCAGCACTCACTTCTGGATCTGCTCATCCGACAGCCCCCGTGGATTCCGGATCGAGATTTTTGGCACTTCATTGGGATACTAGAAAGAAACAAATCCAGGGATGAATTGGGCCCAAAGTCCTGCCCTGCCCCTCTCTGTGAAGCGTGGCTGCACTCCTGGGGGTCAGGCACCGTTACCTTACCTGTGGGGGCACAGACAGCACGAGAGTGAAGCAGACGTACTGAGAGTCCTGATCCTCCGCAGTCGCAGGGTGCAGGGTAATGCAGATTTCCCAGGGCGCTGACCTGTGAGGACAGGGAGGCTGAGGTGAAGTGTCCAGCTATCCCATGAGGAGTATTAATGAAGGACAGACAGTGCAGTGAGGTGACATGGGCTGCGTATCATCACAGCAGCACAAACCTTCCAGGCAAGCCCTGTGGGGCTGAAAAGGGGCTACAGTGCATGGTGCAGCAGAGGAGACCAGCAGGCTGAGTGTGCCTGTCCTGCCCCCGCAGGGGAAACGCTCATTGGCACAGGGCCAAGGTGCACTAGCAGCTCTGAGGAAAAGGAGCAGAGATTGGCAGTAGCTCAGGTACGAGCCAGGGAGCACAGCGTGCTGGAGCGCCGGTGTAGGGCTAAGGACAGCAGAACCCTCTCCCTGAGCGAACACTCAATCCGGACACGGTGACCATTGGAACTTTATTCTCAGCTCACCAGGGCCTTGAATCCCAAGTGCAGAATCCACAGTTGTGTACACAGATGTTACGGGTGTCCAAGCCAGTCCAAGGATTGTTCCCAGCAGCACAGCTCTGAGATCCGACTTCGGAGATAAACGTACACCAAAGTGGTGAAATCTCACCCCTCAGAATTAGTGACACCCGGTAATAGCACAAATACCTGCCATTTCCTCGAGACACCTGCAGCTCATCCAGGTATATGGATTCCAAGACCTCCACTTCTGATGGCAAAGCCCTGAGAATAGAGAAGGGACATCACACAGCCACTCTCTCTTGTTGACTCCCTCCTCCTCTTCCTCCCTGAGCAATGCACAGGTCTGCCTAGGACCTTATACAGCAGAAGCATCTCAGAAACTCCCAATCATTTACAAATAGAAATAATAATACCATGAACATTTGTTTTAAAGAGACATTGTCTAGGTAAAAGTGATGTGGAAGGCAGCAGGGTCTAGTGAAAAGAACAACGGGCTAGGACTCAGAAGACTTGCATTCTATTCCTGGTTCTGCCACTGACCAGTAGTGTGACCTTTGGCAAGTCACTTCCCTCCCACCTTTGTCAGTGTTCCCCATTTAGATAATAGGGGGTAGCCGTGTTAGTCTGTATCTACAAAAACAACAAGGAGTCTGGTGGCACCTTAAAGACTAACAGATTTGTTTGGGCATAAGCTTTCGTGAGTAAAAACCTCACTTCTTCGGATGCATAGCTATGCATCCGAAGAAGTGAGGTTTTTACTCACGAAAGCTTATGCCCAAACAAATCTGTTAGTCTTTAAGGTGCCACCAGACTCCTTGTTGTTTATTTAGATAATAAACTCTTCAGGGGGTGAGGTCTCTCCCTCGTTACGGAACTACAGTAATGCACATGATAGGTAAATTACAAACATTTATTTCTCAGATTATTAAAAATGAAAGAATTTTGAAAACTTTTTTTTTTATTTAATTTTCTTTTCAGGACTCTCGGCTTTAACATTTGTTTCAGCTACGTTTCCATTTCAGACTCTGAGCTATAACATCAGAGTCGCAAACAAAGCACAAGCATGTTTATTTGTTTAAAAATAACATGTATTTGAAATTTTTAAGAACTATAGAAATATCTTTTTGCTTTATGTTTAAAGTTTGGGCCAAATTTCAGTTGACAAATCCCTTTAGACATAGCCATTTCATTCTTGTCCTGTGGCTGCATCACCTCCAGATATGACCACCTCACATCCGGAATTAAGGAGGCTGGGGACAGGTCAGTATTCAGATGGGAGACTGCCAAGAAAACTCAGGGGATCCAGTACCCAAGAAGGAGTCTCGGAGGGGGCGGCTAAAGTTGCTGCATACAGGGCACTGTGGTGCCAGCACCCTCATCTCTCAGGTCAGACAAGTCCCGGGTCATTCAGAGATTATATCCCCTCCACGCGTCTCACAAGAGCAGGTGAATTAGGAGATCACATTTTGAAGGTGCCTTTCATCTCTGCCATTTCTGGAAGCCAGAATGTGTAATCGCATCCCAGCAATCGGCACCCTGACTGCAAATGAGGGGAGGGAAGGAATCCAGGGAGGCAACAACCCAACCGAGGTCCCAGTCTGCAAAACTGGGAAATAGCATGACTGGGGCGGGGGGAGGGAGGGTGGGTTGGAAGTGGCACAGCTGGGTCTGTGGGGGGGAGAGGAGTGGCGCGGGGGGGGGGGGGGGAGTGGGAAGTGGCATAGCCGCAGGGGGTGGAAAGTGGCACGGCCGGGGGGGAGGGGGGAGAGTGGGAAGTCGCACAGCCGGGGGTAGTGGGGGAAGGCGCGGGGGGGGGGAGGGGCTGGGGAGTGGCACGCCCGAAGGGGGGGGGAGAGTGGGAAGTCGCACAGCCGGGACAGTGGGGGAAGGCGCGGGGGGGAGGGGCTGGGGAGTGGCACGGCCGTGGGGGGGGGGGGGGGAAGAGTGGGAAGTCGCACAGCCGGGACAGTGGGGGAAGGCGCGGGGGGGGGAGGGGCTGGGGAGTGGCACGGCCGTGGGGGGGGGGGAAGAGTGGGAAGTCGCACAGCCGGGGTAGTGGGGGAAGGCGCGGGGGGGGGTAACGCTGCAGCAGGAAAGGGGGGCAGGGGGTCGGGGCTGCCTGGCTGCGGGGTGTAGCTGCGGGGAGAGCCCCAGGGCCCCGTGGGAGAAGGGATCAGGCCGGTAGGGGGGCTGTGAGGGGAGGGGGCCGGGTTCCGGCCGGGTCCCCCTGTCTCAGCCCCCGAGCTGGTCCCAGCCCGCGCCCATCGCCATAGTTACCAGTCAGCCGCCGCCTCCTCCTCCCGTTTGCTGGCCGCCGCCATCTTCCCTGCCTGCCCCGGAAGCGGAAGTGCGCGGAGGCCCCGGCGGAAGGGCAGCCCCGACGGGCGGTTGCTAAGCGACGCGGACGCGGCGGGTCCCCGGGGTCCTGGCGGGGCGCGGTGGCTGCGGCAGCGCCTGTATAAAGAGGCGGGCTGGAGCCCCTCCGCCGGCCGAGCCCCGGGACAGGCCGGACCGCGGGGTCCGTGCGGCGGGGTGCCGGGGCCGAAGCCGGGCCTGGCCACCTTTCCGTCCGCGTGCGAGGCCGGGATCCAGTCAGGCACCTGTGCGGGCACCCCGGGGGCGGGTGGATCCCAACGAACGGCCCGGGCGGCAGCGGGGCCCGGCGCTCAGGTGGGGGAGAGGGGCCGGGATCCCGCGGGGGCAGATCCCGGGGGGGGGTTGGATCCCTGCGCCTGGCCGGAGGGGGGCGGGGCTGGATCCCTGCGCCTGGCCGGGGGGGCGGGGCTGGATCCCTGCGCCTGGCGGGGGGGGGGCTCGATCCCTGCGCCTGGCGGGGGGGGGGGCTCGATCCCTGCGCCTGGCGGGGGGGGGGGGCTCGATCCCTGCGCCTGGCGGGGGGGGGGGCTCGATCCCTGCGCCTGGCGGGGGGGGGGGGGCTCGATCCCTGCGCCTGGCGGGGGGGCGGGGCTGGATCCCTGCGCCTGGCGGGGGGGGGGAGTCGATCTATCCTGCAGAGGTGAATCCCCAGATCGCAGTGATCCGGGGGGGGGGCAGGGGTGATCCTGGGCATAGGATCTGGTCTGACCTACCAGACCCTGCCCATGGACAGCCAAGCTCTGGGCAGCAGAACGGGGCACATCCCTGTGAGGGAGACCTGGGAGTCAGGGCTCCTGGGGAGACTCGGGGTACTGAGCACATACTGGGGGGCTCAACCCTGAGGAGAGCCATGTAGGTTCCTGGATACGCAGCTCTGAGTGTGGGGAGACGCGGATGATCTTTGGGCTTCGGGTAACCGGGCTTGCGTCCAGGGCATGGACCCCGACCTCACCCCCACCTGCAAGGTGCTGAGCTCACCCGCCGCGCCGTACAAATAACTAATAATAAAATAAAGACCCAGCCCAAATGTACAGGCCACCTGGAGCCGAGAAGCTGGGACAAGGGACCATGCAGACCTTGGCCTGGAGGAAAGAGCAGAAGGCTAAGGGTGTGGGAGGGAGGTGAAATGCCAAGAGAGTAGAGGGAGCCAGGAGCTGGGGGAAGGACGTGTTCAGGCCGGAGGACAGGGAGGAGTGTGGCTGCAGGATGCCGAATAGGCTGGAGCAGAGCAGGCCATGGGAAGAGGGAATGGTGACCCGGATGAGTTTGGGCAGCGGGGCTGGAGAGGAAGAGATGGAATCTGGAGCTGGCACAGAGGGAGAACCAGGCAGCTGGATGAGAAGAGCTGGAGATGTGTCAGGAGGAGGATGGGGAGTAGGGGAGGAAAGACAGGGAACTGGGAAGCCAGAGATGGGGCTGGGATGTTGGAGGTCTCCCAAGAGCAGTGGTTCCCAAACTTTAACAACCTGTGAACCCCTTTCACTAAAATGTCAAGTCTCACGAATCCCCTCCTAAAAATGAATATTTCCAGGGATTTTCTCCTTTACCGGAGTATAAATTATAAAAGCAGTGACCTTGGAAATATAAAATTTGACATGCTTATTGCACACTATTTATTATGAATTGTTATTTATCATTACAGTATTTTTATTACATTATGAAAATGGCAACACTCTTCCGAGCTCTCACTTTCGTAGCTTGTATCACTTTGAATAAGCCTGTTAGAAGACAAGGCTCCTAGGTTTCATCAAGGAGTATCAGATGTCAAACAGCAGGAAGGTATTTAAGAAGCCAACTCAAAGAGTTCCTCCTACACAAGCATTCAGGGCTTGACCAGTCCAGACAAACAACGCACGTTACAACAAAGCTTAAACTTGTTCTTCATAATCATTTAAAAACAATCCTAGCTGCCTGTTTCATTTAAAACAATGGAAAGGGAGGTGGATATTTTTTGTTGTTCTTAGGAGTCTTGACGTTTCTATCTCCTCAGTGTGATAGATCCGCTTGCTTTGAGCTTGGAAGTCCAGGGACACCAGGCTGCTGGCCCCGTGCAAGTTCTGTGTGCCATTAGGGATTTTTTTCCCAAGAACCCCCTGTAACATTTCACAAACCCCAGTTTGGGAACCACTGCCCAAGAGAAGCTTCTAGGTAGCACCGTAGCATCTCAATCTCTAATGTGTTTATCATTCCCCTCCCCCCCCCCCCCCCCCTCCACACACACTGAGGTAGGGAGGTACTTTCATCTCCATTTTCCACATGAGGGGACTGAAGCCCAGAGAGATGACGTCCTGGATGCTCCAAGGTATTTAGGCACCTGACTCCTATTGAAAGGATCTGGGCCTCAGTGACTTGTTGAGGTCACACAGGAGGTCTGTGGCAGCACAGGGACTCAAACCCAGGTCCCCCAACTCCTCGCTAGTGCCCTAACCGTCGCACCGTCCGTCTTCTCAGCTGGCATAGGCCTGAGGGGGAAAGGGAGGCCCAGGAGGTGGGAGATGAATTGAACATCCTCTAATGTGCCACTTTGCCCTGTCAGGCTGGCGTGCCCACCATGGAGAAATACCACGTGCTGGAGATGATTGGAGAGGGCTCCTTCGGGAGGGTGTACAAGGGGCGCCGGAAATATAGCGCTCAGGTGAGGAGAGATCCAGGGAGGGGCTCTCTGAGGAGGTGGGTGGGATGGGTGAGATGTGCGGAAAAGGACATATGGGGGAAACATAACACAGGGCTGAAGAGTTCTTGGTATGCAGCTCAGGGTTCTGTGACTGGGCCTCCAGGTCCAGGGTCTCTGACAATCATATGTGTGATCCTCACCAGATTGTTTCTCTGGTAGTTTCCACTGTACTTAAGGTTGCACAACAGTTTCCATTCTAATCCCCTGCTTTCACATGCTCAGCACTTTCTGGAACATTTATTTCTGAATTTGACAGCTTGATTCTTCCTGTACCTTTTAGACAGGGCTGCAGCAAAAGCAACCAACATCTGAAACTTGTTTTGGGCAGAATCTCACTGAGGTCTGGTACCTTGGCTTGAGCTAGATAAAAATAGGTTTTGATTAACTCCTGACAATTTGCAGCTTGGTTACTGAGCCTGTGAAAGTGCAACGGGGGAGAAGGGATAGCTCAGTGGTTTGAGCATTGGCCTGCTAAACCCAGGGTTGTGAATTCAATCCTTGAGGGGGCCATTTAGGGATTTGGGGCAAAAATCTATCAAGGATGGTATTTGGTCCTGCTGTGAAGGTAGGGGACTAGACTCCACTCAATGACCTTCCAAGTTCTGTGAGATAGGTGTATATCTCCATATATTTAAAAAAAAATGAGGTTCACACACTGATTTTGGAAAGGCCTTTCACCCCTCCTCCATTTCTACTGGCACAATTGTTCACCCACCATTTTGCCGTCAATTCATTGCAGATTCTGTTAGTGGCACTTAGACATCTGGTACCTGATTTGCAGCAGAATAAGGCAGTTATATGACTAAGTGCTACAATTTGCACAAGTCAGTGTGTGCAAGATTCTGCCCAGGAAACCCTACGCAACTTTTAAAAATCAGAACCCTGGAGAAAGATGCAGACTGCACATGGGCAGACCTAGCTACACTCAAGCTTTACAAAATTTCCCAGCACTGAATCGTCATACTTTTAAAAATGACTGAAGTTTTTCAACCCTAGCTTGTTTTATAGATCTCGTTGAGATCTACCAGTTAACCATGTTTGAAGAAAATCAGTTCAAGATTTTAAAAGTTATGAACACTGAAACACAGAAAACTCTGGGATCCCCTTAATCCATGCCCAGTGCTAAGGTTACATGCAGTGGTAGGGGAGTGTAGACCTGGCCTTCGCCTTCCACCCTAGCAGTCACTAGTTGATCCTTGCCTGACTGGGGCCTGGCTGGGAGCAGTGGTGGGTGCGGGCATACAGCTCCCAGCTTTGTCTGCTTTGGCAGGTGGTGGCGCTGAAGTTCATCCCCAAAGTCGGGCGATCGGAGAAGGAGCTGAAGAACCTGCAGCGGGAAATTGAGATCATGAGGGGGCTGCACCACCCCAACATCGTCCAGATGCTCGACAGCTTTGAGACGGACAAGGAGGTAAGAGGGTGGGGAGGCGCATGCATTGTCAGCCGCACAGGTTCTCCTGAGGAGCCATAGCTGGGCCCTGCCAGCAGGTGCTAGAGGTGTCCTGTCGCTCCCAGCGATGCCATCAGGGCAGGCGGCCCTGGCTGGAAGGAGCAAGCGTTGGCCTTTCCTGTGACTGGGTTTGTGTCTCGCTGCATGGGTGAGTCCCGTGTCAGACTGCACAGCGCTCGTCGCCTCCCTCTGCTGCTTTCCCCAGTGATTCCCCTTCCCCAGGGCCCAGCGGGGTGTTTCCTCCGCCCTTTGGGCTCAATCCCGAGGCCTCACTCCAGAGTGCCACTAGGACGCTGCCTGAACAAGGGCTAAGTCCGGGTCTCTGGCCCTGGCCAGACGTGCTGGAATCAGTGTCCTCGCCAGGCGGGTTTCCCAGCACCAATGCTCCAGCCATGGATCCCGTCCCCAGGGGTCCCTAGGACACAGCTGGGCTTCGCACCTGCTCTCCGAGCTCCCACGATCCCTTCCTGTCTCCCCCCTGCAGGTGGTGGTGGTGACGGACTACGCGGAGGGGGAGCTTTTCCAGATCCTGGAGGATGATGGGAATCTGCCAGAGGACCAGGTAGCTCTGTGACGCTGACGCATCAGGGCCAGTCGGAGTCATGTCAGGCCTGGGGCAGGGGCGTGGCGAGGGGCTCATGGTCCTCCCGGAAGTGCCGATGTTGCTTCTTCCGACAAGCGGATGTCAGAGCTGGCTGGACACTGCCGAGTCTTTAGTCCAGAGGGGAAGGAATCGGAGCCCAGAGGCAGGGGCGGGAAGGCTCTGATTGGCCAAGTGGGAGAGAGAACTCACTTTTCACCTCGACGCGAGCTGGGTTCAAATCTAGCCTTAGGCTACAAGTGACATGAACTGGCTGGGTCCCAGCCTGCTTCTCACCTGTGTCCAGGACTGGAATAGGGATGAGGGGTGGGTCGGGATCAAAGAGCTAGGGCAGAGCTCTGTGCCTGGGTGGGGAGCCCAAGACCGTGATAACTGGAGGCTGTTGGTCAGGATTGAGGGGCCCTGGCAGAGCTGAGTGTGTGGAAAGCCTTGGGCTGTGGGTTGAGACAGAAGGACATCGGCAGAGATCAGTGTGTGGGCATAGCCAGAGCTGGGTTAGCAGCGGGGCGGGATCAAGGGGCACCGGCAGAGCTGTGTGTGTGGGCAGGGCTGGGCTAGCAGGGGGCTGCGGGCCGGGAGTGAGGGGCCCTGGCAGAGCTGTGGGGGGCTCAGGACTGGGCTAGCAGGGGGCTGCGGGGCGGGAGTGAGGGGCACCAGCAGAGCTGTGGGGGGCTCAGGACTGGGCTAGCAGGGGGCTGCGGGGTGGGAGTGAGGGGCACTGGCATAGCTGTGGGGGGCTCAGGACTGGCCTAGCAGGGGGCTGCGGGGTGGAAGTGAGGGGTGCAGGCAGAGCGGTGTGTGTGGGCAGGACTGGGCTAGCAGGGGGCTGCGGGGCAGGAGTGAGGGGCCCTGGCAGAGCTGTGGGGGGCCCAGGACTGGGCTAGCAGGGGGCTGCGGGGTGGGTGTGAGGGGCACCGGCAGAGCTGTGGGGGGCCCAGGACTGGGCTAGCAGGGGGCTGCGGGGCGGGAGTGAGGGGCGTTGGCAGAGCTGTGGGGGGCTCAGGACTGGGCTAGCAGGGAGCTGCGGGGGGGGAGTGAGGGGCCCCGGCATAGCTGTGGGGGGCCCAGGACTGGGCTAGCAGGGGGCTGCGGGTCGGGTGTGAGGGGCGCTGGCAGAGCTGTGTGTGTGGGCAGGACTGGGCTAGCAGGGGGCTGCGGGCGGGAGTGAGGGGTGCTGGCAGAGCTGTGGGGGGCCCAGGACTGGGCTAGCAGAGGGCTGCAGGTCAGGAGTGAGGGCGCTGGCAGAGCTGTGGTCAGGACGCAGACTCGGCTGCTGAGGCCTCAGAGTGGCTGTGTCTCTCAGGTTCAGGACATCGCCTCCCAGCTGGTCTCCGCCCTCTATTACCTCCACTCCCACCGGATCCTGCACCGCGACATGAAGCCCCAGAACATCCTGCTGGGCAAAGGGGGCATCGTCAAGCTCTGTGACTTCGGGTAGGTGCCCGAGGAAGTCGCACGCCCTTGGCATCTGAGTCCATTGGGGCATTCAAAGGGTTCCTGGGCTGGGGGGGGCTCTTGGAGGCAGAATTAAGGGGCTCCCTCTCGCCCGACAGGTTCGCTCGCGCCATGAGCATCAACACCATGGTGCTGACGTCCATCAAGGGCACCCCGCTGTACATGTCCCCCGAGCTGGTGCAGGAGAAGCCCTACGACCACACGGCCGACCTGTGGTCTGTGGGCTGCATTCTGTACGAGCTGTTCGTGGGGACGCCGCCCTTCTACACCAACAGCATCTTCCAGCTGGTCAGCCTCATCGTCAAGGACCCCATCAAGTGGCCCAAAACCATGAGCCCTTCGTTCAAGGTAAAGGGGATGAGGGGTGGGCAGTTCCCCTGCAGCCACAGAGCCACAGCTGCCCCAGTTCCAGACAGGCCCCCCCTGGCTCCAACAGCCCCTCGTCAGGCGAGGTCACTGAACCCCTCTGTCTCGGGGATGGGCTGTCCAGATTCCTGCTTGGGAATCATGACCGGTTCCACTGACTCCCCTTGCAAACTGGATTCTTCACTTCCTTCCCTGGTGAGCGGTGTTGCTGTGCGCTGTTTGATGGCTGCGGAGGGCTCACCCCAGAGCTGGCTGCAAGGGGAGTCAGGGCCCTGCATGTTCAGTGCAGGATCCGCCCCTTGCTGCTGAATCGTCCTCTGGAATCTCAGCTTCTGTTTAAACAAATTGCTTCCAGCCCTTATGGTTGTGAAGAAACCCTTCCAGGGTGACAGAAGCGATGCAGCCTGAGTTTGTAGACAGCCTGAAACAGCAGCTCTGAGGGACACAGACTGGCCCATTAATCTCAAGGGATGTTAACGCTGAAGCATAGTGATGAGACACTGTATGTCAGCTTTGAACTATTTCAGTCATTTCACCAGAAACGTCCATTTCTCCCCACTGCGCCGCACTCCCTTCCGAGCCGGGTGTAGAACCCAGGAGTCCTGACTACCCATTAGGCTAGTGCACATGCCCAGTTCATTGTGTCCCAGCAAGAGCAGCAATTGTGGGGGCACAGAGAGGCGGTGAGCGTGACAATGGGTCTCTGTGCCCCTGGGCAGAGCTTCCTGCAAGGCCTGTTGATGAAGGACCCTCGCCAGCGCCTGTCGTGGCCGGAGCTCCTGTGCCATCCCTTCATCGCTGGACGGGTCACCAGTGAGTGCTCCCCCCCGGCTCTGTTCCTGCTGGACTGGGTGCAAAGCCACCATCCCCGCCCGCAGCCCGGCCACCCCCTCTGCCCCATCTCCCCTGGATGCAATGGGCAACTGCCTCGCCACCAACCCCCCAGCCCATGCCGTCTCCAGAGTGCCCATGGGGTGGCCTGGCCCCTCCAGTCCCTGGAGCTCCCCCCACCCCCCGTTATAGTTGCTGTGGTTCCTGACTGGGCTCACCCCCCCCTCCCGGCAGTGATCGATGACATGGAGCAACACGGGATCGCGAACCCCTTCACCAGCAAGCTGCCCCCGGAGCTGCAGGTGCTGAAGGAGAAGCAGGCTCACTCGCTGGCCCCCAGGAGCGGCCAGTCCAAGATCCTGAGGAAGGCGCGGCAGAAGATGGCTGAGGCGGCCCGGAAGAAGGTGTGTGTCTGGTGTCCTGCGGACTGGGCAGAGCTCTCACTGCAGTGGCGCTGGGAACTCACTGGGACACACGGAGCCTAGGAGGGACCTTGGCCAGGGGCTGGGCGAGAGACCGAGCAGGGCCCCTCCAGCTGGAGGTCCCCGAGGAAGTGGGAGGGGGAGTGAAGCCAGGAGATGGTTGGGACAGTTACACAGTAGGGCCCATGGGGGATCAGGGTGAGATGGGAGTCTGGGGGGTTGGTCAGTTACAGGGAGAGAGATCCCCTGATGACTGGGGGGACTGAGTGGGGACAGGCGCCCGAGGGATTGGTCAGTTACACAGATAGGGCCCCAGAGGCTGGGTGAGAGTCGGGGGGGGGGGGGGGCGCTTGGTCAGTTACAGGGAGATGGGTGTCTGGGGCTTGTCAGTTACAGGGAGAGAGACCCTGCCGAAAGGGGAGTGGAGGCAGGAGTCTGGGATCTTGGTCAGTTACACGGAGATCTAACCTGGCTGAAGCTCTTTGGTCTTTTCCAGGAGCAGCTGAAGGCAGACGCGCCGTCTAACAAGGAGGCAGCCAGAGGAGGTCTGGGACACAAACCCAAACCAGCCCCTGGGAAGGCAGCTCTCAGGGAGGGGGAGCAGGCAGCCCGCGCTCCGGGCTCCCCTCCTGGAGACGAGAACCAAGCCGTCCTGGGAGAAGAGCCCCAGGCCGAGTGGGAGACAACGGAGCCTCCCCCGACGCCGCGGTGAGGGGCAGGGGTGCCTGCCCTGGCTCAGCTGGGTCTGTGGGTTTCTGGGGCGGGGGACTGGGCTGGGGGGCACCCGTCAGCCAGGAGATGGCGCAGGACGGGTCTCTAGCTGCACTGTTTCTTGGGCAGGGAGCACCGGATCACACAGGATTACGAGCGGGAGTTTCCGGAGGTGGAGATGGGGGCTCCCATGCCAGCGGGGGGCAGCGAGGCGGGGCCACGCGGCAGGCGCAGCATCGAGACCGTGGACCTGGAGAACGAGGTGAGAGGTGACGGGGTGCGGGCTGGGGCCCTTGGGAGCTGGCTTGAGGGCGCTGGGGAGTCTGGGGCAGGCGTGGCCCCGCTCCCCTCAACCTTATGGTATCGAAGTGGCCATCTCCCTTCTCTTGTGACCTTTGACCTAGGAACTGGATAGTGACGACGAATGGCAGCATCTGATCGAGGCCACGGAACCCGCCACCATGCAGCTGAGCACGCCCCTGAGCCTTCTGGGGGACCCGGCCTTCCTGCGGCGCATCCGGGCCCGGCTCCAGCACTCCAGCCAGCAGGCGAGTGGGGCCAGCCGGGGGGAGTGGGCTGGGGGCAGCCGTTCCTTATTCCCAGCTCGCTATTCAAGGAAGGGCTCGGGACTGGGAGGCAGAAGATTGGACTCGGTTATCAGACGTGTTACCTTGCGGGACCCAGGGAGGGAGAGAGAGAGAGTGTGTCCTGTGCCTCAGTTTCCCCATCTGCACAATGGGGATCATGATCCCGACTCTCTTCCTTAAGTGCTTTGCGTCGGCGTGGAGACAGGTGAAGGAAGTGCCTAGGACAGGGAGCTCGGAGCAAGGCAGGGAAGCCTTCCCCGCCCCCTGCATTGGTGACCCTGGGGGAAACACCTGGATCCACCCATCCCCCCTCCCATCCAGGGGAGGAAGTTCCTCCTTTGTCCCCAGAGATCTGAGCTCTCCTGTTTGGTGGATCCCTGCTCTGCCCCCTCCCTGTGATGAGGGGAGCTCTGTGGCTGGCAGACATGCTGCCCATGCCAGTGCCAGGGTGCTCACATCACAGGCCCCTTCTCTGCCTCTCCATGCCCAGGTGCTGGAGGGGATGTTGGAGGGAGCGTCTCATCTCCGCCCTGCCCTCCGCGTCCTGGGCAACCTGCTCGCCACCAGGTGTGACTCAGAGCTTCTGTACAGCTTCTGCCAGGCCGCGGATTTACCTCACTTCCTGCTGCACCTGCTCGGGCAAATCCTGCAGAGCGCCAGCAGCAAGCAGGTGGGTGCAGGGAGTGCTGGGTATGCGTGTCCCCCCACCCCCAGAGGCTAGTTCTGCACATGCTGAGGCGTGCCAGGCCGCTGGGGCAAGGGTGGGGGAGGCCTGTGGGGGGGGTTGCCCCCTAGAGGCTGTTGTATCATCACCGCTGCATGAGTTCAGTTGTGGCCCACCTCCATCTCTGGGTGTGCTACCTCCCGGAGCTAACCCTGAGGGACTAGCTCCCCCTTGCAAGCCCTTGTCAGAGGGGGAAGGGTCCTGTGGTGCCATAGGGCCGGGCAGTTTGGCTGCCAGCCTGTCTGAGTGGCGCTCCCTGGCACATGGGTTCTTTCCTGCTCCCGCAGCAGCCCTGGTGCATCACGCTGCTGACGGACCTGGTTGGCGTGACAGCGGCCTATTTCGCCAGTGAGTCCCACCTGCAGCGGAGCCGGAGGAGAAGGTAGAGTGGCCGCCGGCGTGCGGGAGTGGCCTGTACTGGAACCGGAGTCTCTGAGAGGCACTGCACTGAGATCCCCTCCCACCCTTCTCCCCACCAGCCCCTCACGTGCTGGCTCCATCCTCGGGGCCACACTCCAGGATTAGAACTCGCAGCACAGGGGAGAGACCCGAATGTGGCCCCTCCACAGCACGGTGTCCTCCAGGGCTCTCAGTCAGGATCATCATCCCCCATTGTACAGCTGGGGAAACTGAGGCAGGGAGGGGGGGGCAGGGATACTCCCGGATCCCACAGGGTAGCAGAGCTGACGAGTTCAGACCTTCCGTCTCCCAGTCCTGAGGCATCCCCACTGGGCCGTGGCGCCTCCGCTGGGGCTGATCTGCCCGTTAGCCAGACACCAGCCTCCCTGGGCTGTCCTCCCCCGGGGGCTCTGCAGTACGGGCGCAGCTGGCAGATCCCATGGGGAGAGCTGGTCCCATTGCCTGGCTGAGCGTGCAGTTCATCGGGCGACCCCTGGCCCCCAGGGCCTCGCCTCCACCGACACCCGCCTCCCCCAGCATGCAGGTTTTCCACGAGGCGGCTGCCGGCTTCCTCTCCCTGCTCCCCCAGCTGCTGGCCCAGCCGACGGATGTCGAGACAAGGCTCCGCGAGCAGAGCAGCATGGTAAAGGGGCCCCTCCCGCGTGCTCGGCTCCCTCTCGCACCCCCCTGCTCACTCACTGGGCGCCTCCCTTGCGCTCCCGCGGCCTCGTTCCTGTCCCCTCGCCCCTTCCTTGTGTCGCCCCCGCCGCCAGCCCTGCCCCTGGAGGGGCAATTCTGCGAGCTCCTGCGTGCTCCGACAGCCCAGCGCACGGCCTTGTTCCCGTCCCCTCGCCCCTTCCTTGTGTCTCTGTCACCCTCCCCCGCCCAGCCCTGCCCCTGGAGGGGCAATCCTGCGAGCTCCTGCGCGCTCTGATGGCCCAGCGCACAGCCTCCTTCCCGTCCCCTCGCCCCTTCCTTGTGTCTCTCTCACCGCGCCCCCCCCCGCCAGCCCTGCCCCTGGAGGGGCAATCCTGCGGGCTCCTGCGCCCCGCACGGTCATGGCTCAGGATCATCCGGGACCCCCTCCCCTCTCAGGCCTAGAGCCTCCGCCCACGGCCTCCCCTTCCCTGCCCCGTCCCTCTCCCCAGCCGTGCGCTGATTGCAGATCTCTGGGTCCCTCTGCAGTGCTTCGCCTGGCTCTGTGAGGGCATGGACAGCAGCAGCCCCTGTGTGTCGGGCCCCTTCTACGCCAGCCTGCTCGCCAAGCAGCGCCCCGTGCTGGATGCACTCCTCCAGGGGGCCACCCTGGAGCAGCCCGCTCCAGAAGGTAACGCTCTCCCCGCACCTGGGATGAATGGGGGGATATCCCCCCTGATGGGGACAGCCCCACATCTGCCTGGTGGCTGGGCTTCCTCCGGCCCCTCGGGCTGGCAGGGTCCCCAGCGAACTGCAGTCACTGCCCACGGGTCTTTGTTCCTCATTTTAGTGCTGGGGAAAGTAAGTGACCAATGGCCCTGATCAGAGCCAAGGGTAGAACAGACAGTTCCCGCTCCCAGCTCTGCTGGTGCCCCTCAATCCCGACCCGCAGCCCCTGTGCACTAATTGTCCATCTGGCTGTCTCAGCAGCCCGATCTTTGTTCATAATTACGTGTCTTCTTTGATCTTTCGTCCCTGCCCAGAGCCAGCGAGGGAGGCGAAAGCCGTGCGGGAGCAGCGGGAGCGTGGGGCAGATGTCTTCACAGCAGCATTGGCCGCAGTCTGCAGCCTCCCCGTGGGGCGGAACGGGTGCCAGGAGGCCAAAAAGCAGGTCAGGAGCTCGGCCCACTCACGGTTCCTTCCCGAGGCAACAAGTGCCCTGCGAGCGCCCTGCGTGGCTGAAGGTGACCCTTCCCGACGGGGTCACTGCCACCGCCCTGGCCTGATCTAGAGCACTGTACAGACGCTGCCCAGGGGACACTCGCGTGCAGCCACCTCTGGGGTGGAAAGTGGCAGGTGTATAACAGCGCACAGCAGTGCCACGCAGCAGCTCAGGACAGGGAGTAAATGAGGCTCCCGAAGGCAATGGAACACACGGGGGAATGCGATTATTCCCGCTGGGATCTGAGCAGGACGCTGGGTAAACGCCCCGACGCGGGCGCAGAGACAGCGCGAGAGGGTCTTTAACAGCCCTAGGCGGGCTTGGCCACGGTGTTACACCTTCTTCAAAAGAGAATGCAGCGTTCCCCCAGGGCCGTGCTGGGGAGAGCGCCCCCTACTGAGCCCCCACCCTGCTCCCTGCAGCATGGCGCCCCCTAGCGCCAGGCTGGGGCCAGCACTGACTGCCAGGGGAGAACGGCCCCTAGTGACCCCACCCCACTCCCTGCAGCACAGCGCCCCCTAGCGCCAGGCTGGGGCATTGGGGCCAGCACTGGCTCAGAGGCGAGAGCCCCCCGCTCCCTGCAGCAGAGCGCCCCCTACCATCTAGGTCACTAGCAGCTCTCTGGGGCTGTGATCCTCTTGTCTGGTTTCCCACAGGTGGCCCAGCAGGTGGCTGAGAAACTGGAGGAAAACAGCTGGCTGTTAGTGACGCTGCTGGCGGGACTCGAGCGCCCGGCTTGCTCCCTGAACGTGCTGAGGGTAACGGGTCCCCGGGCTGACCCCGCCGTGCCTCCATTGCCCCTTGGTGGGCTTCCGTGGGGCCAATGGGATGGGGCTGTGAGTGGCGAGGCCCCCAGCTGTGCTCTCCCCTGGGGATCAAATCCAGCCCCGGCCCCATTGCGGTAGCTCCCACAGCATGGCACCCACGGGGCACCGGTCGTGCCAGATAGCAACGGGCCCGCTGCTGTCATGGTGGTAGACCTCAGCCATCCTCCTTCTCCCTGCTGGGAACCTTGGGGCCCGCCTGCAATGTGGGGTCACCATGAAACCGAGCCCACGACGGCCTGTGGTCTGGTCATGGGTCTCTGTTCCCCTCCCGGGGGGACAGGGCACTTCTTCCCCCCTTCTCCTTTCCTAGCTGGGCTCCTGGCTCTGTGTGTCCCCCGCGCTGACCTCTGCTGTCTCTGTCCCCCAGGTCTTGTACTCCTGCGGCCAAGCCAGTAAAAGCCTATGCCGGCTCCTGGCAAAGGGGCAGCAAGTGCCGAGCTCCCTGGCCTGGCTGGTGAAGGGCGAGGTACGTCCCTCTCACCCCACGGAGCCCCCCGGGGGGCGGATCGCGGTACAGCTGGGCTCCTCCCTCTGTCGGGCTCCTGCTGAGCACGGACTAGATCCAGCCCCCAGACTAGATCCGGCTGTGGTGGGGAGAGGGACCTGGGGCGACGTGGGCCCTAGTGGTGCAGAATGAGCAGAGAGGACTGTACCAAGAATCGCAGGGGGGAGCGGGGAGAAGGCGTAAGGTGGGGGGTAGAGGAAAGGGGTCTGGGGGAGGGGAGAGGGAGGTTAGCCAGGGCCTGCAGGGGAGGAGTTGGGACCAATTTGGTGAGAGGTGGGGGTAGGGCAGGGTGGAGGTAACCAGGAAAGGAACCATTGTCCCAGGTCTGCCTCTGGTCTGAGCAGCCCAGTGATTCAGTGGTGCCCACCCTGGCAGCCTTTGCCCTCCTGCCCAGCCCCCAGGACTCTCTTCCCCCAGCCCTGAGCTCTCTCCTTTGCAGGTCCCGATGGGAGAGCGGCTGCGGGTGCAAGCCTGCGAGGCGTCGCTGCACCTGCTGTCCCTGCTCACCCTCCAGCTGCAGGCTCTCCCTCCCCGGTAAGTGTGTCTGCCCCCACCCCGCACCTGGCCTGGGCAGGGACATTGGCCGTTCAGCGCCTGCGGGGTGAGCTGGGGGGGCGTCGGTCTAGTCTACTCCACACGCCCCTTCCCCAGTGGCTGGTGGCCGCAGCGAGATCTGCTCCTAGATGGGATCCCCGCCAGGGCCGGGCTGCAGCTAGCGCTGGACCTCCCCGTGGACAGAGCGTTTCAGGGAAGCTGCGGTGACCCTTCTCCTGCAAAGGAGCCCACCAGCTTTGTGGCTGCAGGCCAGGGGCGCTTTCCCCTCGGAGGCAGCGCTGACCACAGTGGGGCGATAGGGGGCGCTGGGCTGCGGGGAACAGGATGTGGGGCTCAGTACAGACCCCAGGGCGGCACTAGGGGGCGCTGGGCTGCGGGGAACAGGATGTGGGGCTCAGTACAGACCCCAGGGCGGCACTAGGGGGCGCTGGGCTGCGGGGAACAGGATGTGGGGCTCAGTACAGACCCCAGGGCGGCACTAGGGGGCGCTGGGCTGCGGGGAACAGGATGTGGGGCTCAGTACAGACCCCAGGGCGGCACTAGGGGGCGCTGGGCTGCGGGGAACAGGATGTGGGGCTCAGTACAGACCCCAGGGCGGCACTAGGGGGCGCTGGGCTGCGTGGAACAGGATGTGGGGCTCAGTACAGACCCCAGGGCGGCACTAGGGGGCGCTGGGCTGCAGGAAACAGGATGTGGGGCTCAGTACAGACCCCAGGGCGGCACTAGGGGGCGCTGGGCTGCGGGGAACAGGATGTGGGGCTCAGTACAGACCCCAGGGCGGCACTAGGGGGCGCTGGGCTGCGTGGAACAGGATGTGGGGCTCAGTACAGACCCCAGGGCGGCACTAGGGGGCGCTGGGCTGCAGGAAACAGGATGTGGGGCTCAGTACAGACCCCAGGGCGGCACTAGGGGGCGCTGGGCTGCGGGGAACAGGATGTGGGGCTCAGTACAGACCCCAGGGTGGCACTAGGGGGCGCTGGGCTGCTGCAGTACCACTTTTCTCAGAAGACAAGACATGAAGCCCTCAGGGGTTTTCCCAAGAACCAGACTCTGGACCCTCTGCCTTGGCCAAATGCCAGCTGGGCAGCTTCATTCCGCCTCCCGAAAGTCCCCGTCAGTGTGTTGAATTACGGGATTGCGTCACCAGCGTTGCTATATACTGTGACCCAGCTGCTGCGTTGCCTCTCAGAGGTGGCCGCCTTTCAGTGCTGGGGGAAGTGGTTGCTGTCCGTGATCAGTTTGCCCAGCTCTGTAGGGCCTGCTGGGGTGAGTCAGTCCCCGGCAGGGATCGATTTCCCAGCTTCTCCTGATGCCTGGGTCTGGGTCGCTGTGTTTCAGGGTGGACCTGGTGGTGAGTGCCACCGCCGAGCTCTTCACCCAATCGGCTGTCGTCTCCCTTGTGGTGAGTCCGTCCGCCTGGCACAGCCCCACCCAACTGGCTCCTGTCCCGGGAGGGCCGTGCCTGGCTTGAAATGGCCTAATCCCCATCCGTGTATGGGCAGAGCCCTGCCTCTCTGCCTAACCCTTCCCATTCAGGGAGCTAGCTGCAGTCAGACTGTTCCTACACTCAGGGGGAGGGGGTCACAACCAAATCCTCATAGGCTGAGGGGTGTGGGGGCAGTCTGGCTGATCCTACACCTGGGGGGAGATGCTCGCCGTCAGATCCCCATGAGTGAGGGTTAGGGGGGCAATCTGCCTGTTCCTACACCCAGGGCAAGATGCTCACAGTCAGATCCCCATGGGTGGGGGCTAGGGGGTCAGTCTGACTGTTCCTATACCCGGGGGGAGATGCTCGCCGTCAACTCCCGGTGGGCGGGGGAAGGCGTGCCGGAGGAAGGGTATGGCCAGCTGTGTGTACCCCCAGACTGTACGGTGCTGACTCTCCCCTCCCCTGCAGAGCGCCGCGGGATTCCTGCTGGCTCAGCTCGGCCAGCACGGGGCAGCCATCGAGGTGGGGTGCGAGGAGGCCATGTCGGCCATGACAAATGCACTCACTGCGCCTGCCGAGGTAAGGGGCGACCAGCCAGGGGGCTGCCCCGTGGGCGGGCACGGCCAGGAACCCCCAGTGCACCCCAGTGAGGGGACGGACAGGCTGGGACGCCCTGACCAGGCCACCCGTGGCTCAGCACCCGTCTGATGCTGTGGGAGCGTTTGGAACCTCCCAGTTCTAGAGCCCAGTGCCCAGCGCTGACCTGGGCCCCTCCTGCCCCATTTCTCTTCCAGCTGCACCTGCCCCCACCCATGGGCACCGGCCTCTACGATGGATTCCTGCTTCTCCTGCTGCAGCTCCTCGCCCAGGTACCTCGCTGTCTGCGTGGATCCGGCACCGGGACTGCCTTGGAGGGAGGCTGCTGAGGACCAGAGGGGGTGGTCAAGGGTCAAACCAGGTGTCCCGGATCCACACGATTGGGGCTACGCCCCCAGCTGTGGAACGGTCTCTTGGTGCAACCCCTTCCGTGTGTCAGACCCCCACGGGGTCTCACTCCTCCTCCTGGGTCAGCCTCAAGGCCTCCCCAGACCAGACCCCCCCACACCCATCCTTCCCGGTCCTTTGTTCTCCAGCTGGGGGCGTGGCTCTGCTTCCCTGCCGAGAGGTGGGGAAATCCATCTCCCTCTGGCTGTCAATGGCGTGGGGATGGCTTCATGAATTCTGCATTGATGCGGGGGTCAGCCAGTCCTTTGTAATGACCCATCCCGCCTCAGCCAGCTACGCGCCATACATATCTGTCTCTTAGCCTGCCCTGCCACCAAACAGTCCTCCGCCCCCACAGGGTAACAATGCAAATAGGGGGGAAACTGAGGCACACACAGGCTTCCTGAAAATGTTACAGGAACGTCTGGATGCCCCTGACTGAGCAGGAAGGGCTGAGCTGGGGGGAGGTGTGGGGAGAACACGGGGGAGTGGCCAGCTGACATGAGGCTTCCTAGCTGGGGGGAGCGGAGAGCACTGGGTATCAGCTCTGTCACCAATTCAAATCCAGCCTGCTGCTGGGGGCCCAGAGAGCTGGCTGCTCACTTGGGGCCGGTGCCTTGGTCCCAGCTGTGGCTGTCAGGAGCCAGGCTCTTCCTTGCAAAGGGGACTGTGAAAGCAGCTAGGAATGAGAGGCCAGCCCCACCGCCTCCTCCACAGAGCTCCCTGCCGCAGAGGAGCTGGAGAGGGACCAGGAGCCGCCCCTGGGTGTGGAGCTGCCAGCCCCCAGCGGGAGAGGAAGGGCCCCGGGAGTGGTGCAGTGAGATGGAGACACAACGCCCAGTGCACTGACACCATTCCCAAAGCGAGCCGTGATCTGGGGGTCTCCCTGAGGGGGCCTGGGTTTCAAAGGGGGGCGCTTGGCACTTCTGACCTCCAGACCCGTTAAAGTGGCACAAGCAGGGCCCCCAACTCCCTAGTCCCGGGACTCGCTGGGGAGCAGCTGCTGGAGATACCAGCGGGCTATGTGATTGCAGGGGGAAGGGGAGGCAGGGGCTGGGGACTGGCCCGTCGGGGTGGGGGTGCCCATGAGACCATCTCTCTACTGTGATGTGGCCTTGAAAGAGTCTGAGCCCCTGGTCCAGTCTGGTGAGGTGCTGACACCCCACCCCAGCTCCCACGGGGCCAGGCCCTTACTTCAGTGGGCGTACCAGCTGCCTACCAGGCTCTGGGTTTGGCCTCTTGGTGGTGGCGAGGGTCGAGGGCGCTCTGCCTCGCGCGGCATGGCTACCGCCTGGCGTTCTCCCTCCACCAGGGCAACACGGTGACAGTGCGCGGGTTTGCCGGCTCGGAGCTATGGAACGTCGCCTGGCACCGTTTCGCCATGATGCTCCGCTTGGCCGCCGCTGAGCCGGTGATGGAGGGTGAGACGCCGCGGCCAGGCCAGCCCACTCCGGAGCCAGACTGGACCCTCATCTCCCCTCAAGGTAGGGAGGGAGGAATGTCACTTTCACCGGTGGCCTAAGACTACATGTCCCAGAATGCTCTCTGGCCGGTAAATATCCCCCACATCTGGGAGCTGGTACGGGGGGGTACTTTGTGCAGGATCCCACGAGGGGTGGAAGCTGCTTCCTTCACGCGGGGCAGCTCTTCACATGAGCTTCTGGAGGTGTGGGAAGCAAAGATTCCTCACTTGCTAATCTCCATGGCGACAGCTGAGATGAATGGATTCCCTCAGCCTGGAGCTCCGGCCCTCCCGACCCCATTAGCATGGCTCCTGCGGCAGGTTCCTTTGAAGACTCATACGTGCACCCAGATGCAGCCTGGCTGGAATTTTTGAAGGGTGAAGAACGTGAGGAAGGACGGCCCAGTGGTTAGCCTGGCACTCAGGAGACCTGGGTTCCATTCCCGGCTCCCCCACAGACTGAGATTGTCACTTAGGCTCTCTGGGCCTCAGTTTCCCAGCTGCCCAATGGGGATGACAGCCCTGCCCCGCAGTGGGCTGTGAGGTGCTGAGATACCCCAGTGATGGGGGGCTGATAGGTGCCTTAGCTAGAACTTCAGTTGAAGGTTTGTGTCTCGGTGTGGAGCCGTTCGTGTATCACCTGATCTACCCAAGCATCTTCTGCCTCACTCCTGGGTTCAGCCCTTCTCTCAGGCAGCGGAAGTCTGGTCCCTTGGTTTATTAGTAGCTAGATCATACCCAGCGCCCCCTCACCAGGTCTCTAAAGCCCCCTTGACATCCTGGGACATTAACATGGGCCTTAGGAAGCCAAGGCTGGTGCTGGGTGCCTTAGACATCCAGACTGATTCGAACGTGGCAGCCCGTCTTCCTGGGGCAGCGAGCTCAGCCACAGAGCCAGTGAGCCGCAGGGGCCAGTGACTGAGCCGGCCTACGCCGCGTCCTCAGGGGCTGGCATCCCTGCCTGTGCTGGGCTGGCAGGAGAGGAACAGGGAAGCTGCTCTGGAGCCCCTGGAGAGGAGGGGACAGCTGAGCCCGGGGGTGCAGACCCCCTGGTGGGTTGCTTGCCGTTCAGCAGGCCCGTCTCCAGGAGATCACATTCGGGGTCACTTGGACACTGGGACGTAGCCTGCCTCAGACCCGTTCCCAGGCAGCTCTTCTGGGGCCTCCCGGCTCGACGGACGCTTCACTGGCTCTGCCTGGTCTCGGGCAGGAGGAGTGGGGACCTGATCGCAGGAGCGCTCCCCACTCTGCCTCATGCCTGCGAGGCAAGATGGAGCGGCCTGGCTGCCCCAGAACCCGCCCAGTGCCTGGGATGGGGGGCGGGGCAAGACTCATTGCTCACCCCTCGTTTCACCTGTCTGCCAACTTCCCCATCCCCTGCAGGCACCGCGCTCTTCCTCAGCCTGGCCCTCTTCGTCTTCACCCGAGAGCCTCACCAGTGCCTTCCTCAGCTCGCCCACCCCGACAGCGTCATCATGGCGACCTTCCCCAAGCTGCTGTCCCTCGACTTCCTGGGTCACCTGGCGCAGACGTGAGTTCCAGCCAGTCAGGAGCTTGGCTGGGCGGGACGTGGGGGCTTGGTGACCGGCGGTGCCATGGGGAACGGGGAGCTAGAGAACACGCTAACTCGGAGAGGTGCAGAGAAGAGCCTTAGAAATCCTGCCTCAAAGAGCCCAGTCTATGGATCTTATCAAAGAGTCAGTTTCAGGACGACTTGATCAGTCTCTAAGTATCTACATGGGGAACAAATACGTGAGAACAGGCTGGTTGGTCTAGCAGAGAAAGGGTTAACACAGTCCAATGGCTGGAGCTGAAGCTAGACTGGTGTACGTTTTTAACAAGGAGGGTAATGAACCACCGGAGCAACTTCCCAGGGGTTGTGGTGGAATCGCCATCACTTGTGGTTTTTCACCCAAGATTGGGTGTTTCTCTAAAAGCTCTGCTCTAGGAGTGACTGGGGGGCAGGTCTCTGGCCTGAGCTCTACATGGGGTCAGACCAGATGATCACAGTGGTCCCTGCTGGCCTTGGAATCTGGGACTCTAAGGGCAGCCGAGACACAACTGGCCCTGTTGGCGTGTGCGTGCTGCTGCGGATGGCCCCACTCAGACAGCTGGCACAGTGTGGACCGATGGGCCATTGGTGCCCTGAGGAACGGTACAACCACTCAGACCTCCCCACTGGGCCTAGCGTTGTGGGGCTCCTCCATCTGATCCTCTCTGACCCCTCGACCCCAGGCAGGTGGGGGAGGACGGTGATCCCGAGCTGGTCTCAGCTGTGGTGCTCCAGGCCTGCCAGCTGCTCTGCTTCCCCTTCTCCTTGGACGTGGACACTGAGACCTTCAGGTGGGTCATGAAGGCCCTGAGAGACGCCGAGATCCCCGCCCATCTCCTCCAGGTACCCAGGAATGCTCCCTCCTTCCCATTGCTTGGGCTCTGGAGCCGTGATGAACAGGCACCAGGCTCTCTGTCTGGACTCCATGCTCCCTTTCTCTCTGCCCACCCCACCTCTCTTGCTCCCCGCGTGCCAAGCAGAACCCTGGAGACCTCCCCTCCCATTTCTGCCTCTTGTCCTCTCAGCAGCTGCCATCTCTCCTCCTTCTAGGTCTGCTGCCACCATCTGCCCTTCTCGGAGACCACGCTTCCCATGAGCCTCCTGTGCCACCTCGTCCTGTCCGACCAGCGGGTCATCGACCAGTTGGTGGGGGTGGCTGCTGTCTCGGACTGTGCCACTGCCTTCCTGTCGGCCATCTTGCTTTCGGACAGCCCTCCCCTCACGATGGACCTCCTGTCCCTCCTGACCCACGTGGCCCGGACCTGTCCCGCTCACCTGCCTTTCCTCCAGAAGGTTCTGGGCGGCTCGGACTCAGCCTACCAGCTGCTGAGCCGCCTGCTGTGCCACCAGGAGCACCCGATACGCGCCAAGGCCTGCAGCCTGGTGGGCAACCTGCTGCGGCACGGCCAGGACTTCCCCCGGGCGCTGCGGAGCCAGGCGGGCCTGCTGGAGCGTCTGCTGGAGCGCCTGTCGGACCAGGACGAGAGCGTGCGCAGGTCGGCCAGCTTCGCGGTGGGCAACGCTGCCTATCAGGACGGCGCCCTCCCGCACGCCCTGGGGAAAGCCGTGCCCAGCGTGGTGAGGCTTTTGAGTGACCCCCAGGCCAAAACCCGGTGTAATGCTGCCTCCGCTCTGGGGAACTTGGGCAGGCAGCCAGCGGACCTGGGGGACGTGCTGATCCAGAACAGAGCCCCCCATCTCCTGCTGGACGTGGCCTGCCACGACTCCCAGCCAGCTGTGCAGGAGGCAGCACTGATCGCACTGCGGTCCATCAGCCAGCAGCCAAAGATACACCAGGTCAGGAGCGCCTTGTCAGATTTCAGGGGGGGAGGGGGAGGCGTGAATTTCAGCAGGGGTCCATCCCCCTCCCCCCCGGGGAAGCTCCCCGGCCAGGCCTGTCCCCTTCGGTTCCCTCCCCACCTCTGCCTCCCTCTGGGCCTGGCCACTCGCAGGGCTTGGGGGGCACCAGCCTGTTGTTAAGGGGTGGCAGTGGGGGCTTCTGCACCGTGCCCACACCCCACATGCTGGTCGCTCCCCAGAGTCACTAGCGCCAGGAGACTGCGGTGATTGTGCCCTGGGCCCAGTGCCCCTCACCGCCACCATCTGGGAATACCCGGCTTTCCCCCCAGGGGGAGTCCAGTCTCGTGCCCCTGGGGCAGGGAAGGTGGGTGGCAGTCTTGTGCCCCATGGGGCAACCTAAATGATGCTCCTGCACCAGGCGCCATCCAGCCTCCTTCTGCATCGAGAACCCTCAGGCCCATCCCTCCATCTTCTCATCCTGATTCTGTGAAGCGTTCTGAGCTCCACATGACACCTAGAAAGCTGGACTTTAGGCCTTGAGACTAACGGGCAAAGCGGGTAGATGGGGCAGGGCCCCCGGCAGGGAACGTGACTAAGGCAACGCACAGCGCAGCCCGGGCTGCTTTTGTGATGAGTGTCGTTTCCTTTGGGTTCCAGGTGCTCCTGTCTCTGAAGGCCAGCGAGAAGCTGCTCGCACTTTCCGTCAGCGAAGCTCAGACCAGTTCCTATGGGAGCCCCCGACCGTCTTCAGCTCATCACTGCAAGAAGCTCATCCACCTTCTGCACCCAACACACAGTGCCTGAGAACAGCAGGTCTCTGCCCTGGGAGAGACCGTTCCACTCGCCTCTTGAGTGCCCGAATACAGGGGACACTCCCGTACTCTGTCTACAAACAGGGGCCACCACCCCCATCTCCTGAGACCAACGCAGTGCCTGAGCTTGGCAGGTCCCCGTGGAGTTGGGGGAGACCACCCTGACAACAGTTGGTCAAGAAACGTATCTGATAAAGACAGAGATGGGTGAAATACGGTGTGTGTGAGATAGAAACTGGAACTCCTCCTCCTCTTGATCCAGATCCCAATGAGTCCCCTCTTTGCCAGTCCTGAGAAAGATCATGCCAGCAACTCCCTTTCCTGTCCTTTCATAGAGATCTCTCCAACCCAAATGTGGTGCCCCCCAAACTTCCTCAGGGACAGATGTTGATTAATGCCCCATCTTGTACTATCTCCACCCCCACCACACTTCATTCCAAGAGAACCTTGGAATGAACTCAACCCTGTTTCCAGGCTGAATCCAACCAACCAGGTCTAGCTTCTACTTCGAGGTTCTTCTGACTCCAAGCGCCTTCTGGGGAAGGAGTCTCTAAACCTAAAGAACCCAGCTTTCAAAAAGGGGTCTCATGCTTACTGAGATGTGCCTTATGGTCACCTAGGTTGAGCCATGCAGGGGATCCAGCCCCAAGATCCAGTGTGCCTTTGGCCTCTCCCCACCTCAGTTTCTCTCCCACCAGAGAAGTGCCCCATCTCTCCCCATCCTCCTTGAATGAGCTCCAGCAAGGTCAGATTTAATTGAACCAGATCCTGGATGGACTAAACCCAACACCAAGCCTTGATGGTTCAGGGACTCTCTCCAGGACACATTCCACTTACTTACCTTCACCCTGCACTTCCAGACTGCAGGGTCCAGGTGATACAAGCCAGACTCGGCATCAGATTCCCAGCAGAGCTGGAGCCCAGGGTGTGTCCAGGATTCTGTTCACAGCTGCTGAAGGCTTCTCTTCTGTGGTGACATTGGGGATTGTTTCCCTGGCTCAGCTTCAGGAAGACGGGTTCGCTTCTCCTGTTATTCCTGGAGTGTGTGGTGGGGATTCTACTCTGCGGCTCTGACTGAAGTCTGAAGGTTTCTCCTAATCTACGTGCTCCATCATGCTGCGACCCACCGCCTTCGTGGATGAGAACTGGACAGTCAAGTGCCATCAGCGGAACCTGCTAGCGTTCCTTAATCAGCCAGCGGGGTCGCATTTGGGCAATGCCAGGCACTTCCTCCCTGAGGATCCGTGTACCACCTCAATGCTTGTGGGTCCGAACACACTCGATCCTCTGGGTTCATAGTGGTATTTGGGTGTCCATAGAAGCCCTTGGCTGGACTTATCCAACCTGCATTTTCTAGCCATTTGTAGCAACTCTTTTATAACAGAGACTTTGTGTGACGTTGGTTTGGAGTCACTTTTCTAGATTTATTTTTTGTACTATTGCATTTACGTTTGTAATTTATTATAATAAACAGCTCTTCCCTTCCTGGGAAAGTTTCCTGCTGAGCGTCTGGATCCCTTAAAGAAATGAACAGAACTGGTATTTGGCCAGCCTGTAATGGGCTCCAGGGATCCCAAAGAGCTTTACCCTGAAAAAACGTTCCAGAGCAGCGAAAATCTAGATCACTGATACGCTAACCTGTGGCTCCTTGGGGCCCTGCAAGAGTCCATCAGCCCATCTTCCAACAGTGGCCAATGCCAGGTGCTTCAGAGGAAATGAGCAAAACAGGCAATCATAGAGTGATCCATGTCATCTCCCTGTTCTGGCAGTCAGAGGCTAGGGACGCCCAGAGCAGGAGGTTGTGTCCCTGCCCATCCTGGCTAATAGCCATTGATGGACCTGTCCGTCGTAAATTTATCTAGTTCTTTTTTTGAACCCCCTTATAGTTTTGGCCTTCACAACATCCCCTGGCAACTAGTTCCATATCTTTTTTGAAAGGGGGCGACCACATCTGCACGCAGTATTCAAGGTGTGGGTGTACCAAGGATTTATGTAGCAGCATTATGATATTTTCTGTCTTATTATCCATCCCTTTCTAATGGTTCCTAACATTCTGTTCACTTTTTTTGACGGCCGTTGCACCTTGAGCAGATATTTTCAGAGAACTATCCACAGTGACTCCAAGATCTTGTTCCTGAATGGTAGCAGCTAATTTAGACCCCATCATTTTGTCTGTATAGTTGGGATTATGTTTTCCAATGTGCATTACTTTGTCCCTTATCAACACTGAATTTCATCTGCCATTTTGTTGCCCAGTCACCCACTTTAGTGAAATCCCTTTGTAACTCTTCGTAGTCTGCTTTGGACTTAACTATTTTGAGTGATTTTGTACCATCTCCAAATTTTGCCACCTCTCTGTTTACCTGTGGTCACCCTTGTCCACGTGTTTGTTGACACCCCCCCGCAAAGAATTCTAATAGATTGGTGAGGCATGATTTCCCCGTAGTCCTCTCCTGGAATCTGCTTATTTAATCAGATGAAGTACAGCACTACATCCCCATCTAGGTCAGAGCTGGGTAGTTGTCTCTAGCTTCTTTATACTGGCTCACACATGGCTTTGGTCATTCATGCCTATTCGGCTGGCTGGGACTTTGGCATTCTCCCCATCTCTTTTAGAAAACGGTGGGATCGTTATCTTTGACCTGGGCACACGCCAGGGCTGGGGTGGTAGAGAGCTCTATTTATTGTCTCATCTGAGGTGGGGCACCTCTGAAAGTGCATTGCCTCCTGTACTGCCCAGTGCTGTCAGCTGTCATCTCTGACCTGCAGTCTGGTGGCAAGATAAATCCATGAGCTTCTACCCCAGAGGTGGCTTTACTATCTGCACAGAGTGCCCGTCCACTAGCACAGCTGGAGAGGTTCCCCAGCACCTCTAGCCCCTGCCACATACAGACAGACGGGCATTGGAGAGGGAGTGGGGATGCTCTGTGCCGCAGCTTTGTCTTAGCGGGTATTGCCCAAGAACCAACTGCAGGGACAGGCTATAACCCATCCCCCTCCTCCCTGTGAAATGGGGGGCACCGTGCGCATTCCTCTTTGAGTCCTGAACCGCGAGGTAGGGGGGTCGGCTGGGAAGCCCGGCCCTGGGGCTGCTGTGCGGGCGAGGGGCTGTGTGGATGCACATCCCGGAGGAGAACCCGGGGGGGCAGTGCTGGCGCCGGGGCGACTGGCTGGCTTCACGCCCGGGTCCAAACCCCGGCTGGGGGCCTAGAGCGAACCCTGGCGTGGCAGGCCATGGCCGGCGAGGTGGAGCCATCGCCCATCAGCCCTGCTGGCCACGGAGCCCAGCTCCAGCAGGGGCCCTGCTGGGAGCCCTGCCCTGGGCTCTGTGCCACGCGGGGCATGCTGGGAGCCCTGCTCTTTGCTAGCGCGGGGCATGCTGGGGGCCGTAGTTCCATGCGGCGCGGGGCATGCCGGGAGCTGTAGTCGCGGGGACGGCGCACGTGGTGTTCCGGCCCCGCCCCGGATCTCTATGGTAACGGCGGGCGGTTCGGCGCCCGGCGCGCGGGGAGCCTGGGGCCGCAGGAAGAAGCCGGGTGGGGCCCAGGCCGCCCGCCCCGCCGAGCTGGTGAGTCCGAGGGTCCCCCGAGCCCCCCGGCCAAACCCCCCCTCCCCCACGGGCCAGCGGCCCCCCCCAGCTCCCGCCCCTCCCCGGCCAAGCCCCCCCCCACACACGTGTCCGACTCCCCCCTCCCCCCACGGGCCAGCGCCCCCCCCCAGCTCCCGCCCCTCCCCGGCCAAGCCCCCCCCCCCCACACGTGTCCGACTCCCCCCTCCCCCCACGGGCCAGGGGGCCCCCCGTCTCTCCAGCTCCCCCCCCCGGCCAAGCCCCCCCCCCCCCACGTGTCAGACATCCCCCTCCCCCCACGGGCCAGGGCCCCTCCCCAGCTCCCGCCCCCCCGGCCAAGCCCCCCTCCCCCACGTGTCGGGTTCCCCTCCCCCACGAGCCAGCGCCCCTCCCCAACTCCCCCCCCCCCCCGGCCAAGCTCCCCCCTCCCCCCACGTGTCCGACTCCCCCCACGGGCCAGGACCCCCCCCCCCCCGTCTCCCCAGCTCCCGCCCCTCCCCGGCCAAGCCCCCCCCACCCCCACACGTGTCCGACTCCCCCCTCCCCCCACGGGCCAGGGCCCCCCCTTCTCCCCAGCTACCGGCCCCCCCGGCCAAGCCCCCCCTCCCCCACGGGCCAGGGGCCCCCCCGGCTCCCGCCCCTCCCCGGCCAAGCCCCCCCCCACACGTGTCCGACTCCCCCCTCCCCCACGGGCCAGGGCCCCCCCCGGCTCCCCAGCTCCCGGCCAAGCTCCCCCCTCCCACCACGTGTCCGACTCCCCCCTCCCCCCACGGGCCAGCGCCCCTCCCCAGCTCCCCCCCCCCGGCCAAGCTCCCCCCTCCCACCACGTGTCCGACTCCCCCCACGGGCCAAGCCCCCCCCCCGTCTCCCCAGCTCCCGGCCCCCCCCGACCAAGCCCCCCTCACCCACGTGTCGGGCTCCCCCCTCCCCCCGGCCAAGCTCCCCCCTCCTCCCACACGTGGCCGACTCCCCCCTCGGGCCAGGGCCCCCTCGTCTCCCCAGGTCCCGCCCCCCCCCGCCAAGCCCCTCCTCACCCCCCACGTGTCTGGCTCCCCTCTCCCCCCACGGACCAGCCCCCCCGTCTCCCCAACTGCCGCCTCCCCCGCCAAGCCCCCCCCCGCGTGTCCAACTCCCCCCTCCCCCCACGGACCAGCCCCCCGTCTCCCCAGCTTCCCGCCCCCCCGGCCAAGCCCTCCCCAGCCCCCCATGTGTCTGGCTCCCCCCCACGTGTCTGGCCCCGCCCAGTCTCCCCCTTGGGTGGGGAACTGCTGAGGAAATGCCCCCCCCCCCCCGTCCCCTCTACCAAAGCCTGGGGTTTCAGTAGCTCCGAGTCTGCCTTCCTCCTGCTTACAGATCGGGGTTCGGGTAACGGGCCTCTGCAGCGTAGGAATGCCGAGCCTGGTTCTGTGTGACGAGCCGCGTGTTCACCTCCCAGCCTTAGTCAGCTTTTGTGGCCAAACCGGCGGGGGGTACACATGGTGTTCCTCCCGCCGATGGAACTCCCCTGCTAGGCCGACAGCGTCAAACCCCCTCCACCAGACGCTTAGGGGGACACTGTCTTACTTACCTTGGCTGTTGGCTGTCTCATCAATTTCACGGCTCTGTTGGAGGACCCATGACATTGACAAGGAAGCTGATTCCCGGCTCCAGAGCCTGGCTGCTGCCCGGTCTCCGCTCCAAGCTGGGCTGCCACCCACGCTCCTGGCTTCGGCTGCCTCCCGGGGTCCCGGCTCCCCGCTGGAAGCACAGCAGCCGACCAGACTACTGGTGTGGATCTCCCTGCCGGAGGTGAGAAGCCCTGGCTCTCAGCCCCCCACACTGCCCCTTTTCGGTCAGTGGAAGCGCTCCTAGTGAGGACTGCGCACCAAGGGCAGTGTGGACATCAGCCACGGCAGGAATTAATGGCATGGCTGTAAGTTGACCTAACATAGGCTGACTTCTCTTTGAAGTGTAGACGTAGCCTTAGTCTGCACGTCAGAGTTGTGTCGGCATATCCACGTCGGTCAGGGTGTGAGAAAACCATGTCCCTGCCTGACGAGGCTGTGCCGATAAAACCCGCAGTGTGGATGCAGAAGAGGGCTTCTGGCCCCAGTTAAGTCGTTCCGGGAGGTGGAAAAACCCCTGGTGGTGGGGCAGACCGTGTGCGCGCTAGGGGGCTATGCTAACATAGGCCCTGTAATGCAGCCATCCCCCTCACACCTACGTTTCCAGCCCACGAGTGATACGGAGGGGGGATGAAATGAACAGGGAACGTCCCAGCTGAATAGCTGGGAAGATATCGGACATGAAGCTGAATCAGGCTTTGGCAGAGCCGCCCCGAGGGAAGTCGTGGGAGTTCTCCTGCTTGGGGGGTCTCAGCTAGAATGGACAGAACCTGGGAGTTGGTCTGTGGCCTGTGTTTTGCAGGGCAGACTGGCTCACCGCAGTGTTCCCTTCTGGCCTCAAAATGGATAAATCTAGAAATGTACAGCAGGGTGCGTGCCAGCAAAGGCCACCCGGGTGATTGACTGGGTCCTCTGATAGCCCCTCACCCACGCTAAGATCTTACGCAGCACCAGTCACTGTGGTCACTGACACCCAGGGTTTAGTGAGCGTGAAGGCAGCATTTGGGGCCTCCTCTTTTCTCGGTCTCCTGAGGTGGAGGAGCCCTGCCGAGCAGCCTTCTTGTGACCCCTTGGTTGCTGCTCTGCTGTCAGATAAAGGAATTGGTGGCTCAGCCGGGGGAGCTGTACCCAAAAGGGACACTGAAAATAGCCTAGAAATCTGTGCTGAACTCTGTCTCCAGCCTGGCTGGGAGTCCGAGTAGCCAGAGGTGGGGAAGCCCTGTTAGATCATCCAGCATGGGAGAGTTTGTTCCTTGTTGTCCCGTCACTAGTGTTGTAGCCGATCGAGTTTCAAATGTTACACGAGCTGATTGGGAGATTGGTCCCACACGCTACAGAACCACCTCAGCATCTTCGCTTTCCCTTTAATCTGACTAGGCCCAGTTACACCCCATGTACCAGACTGAATTATTTGTATTGCGTGGCCCCTCTGATGCTGATCAGGGCCCTAGGCTGCTAGTGGCGGACAGTCCCTGCCCAGGGAGTTTACAATCTGAGTTGGACAAGGTGCAACAGGTAGGGAAGGTAACTGTCAGAAGGAGCCTGGTTATGCCTGAGAAGCAGCCATCTGTTTGTCCCCTTCCTCGCCATTGTCAGATGCCAGTTCTGTTAAATAATTCCTCCCCTCCTTCGTGTTTGTACCCTGCAGGTATCAGCAAGACTCTTCTGTCTCCCAGTTGTTGCTTAGCCGAGATAAATAGATTTTGTTCCTCACAAGTCGGTCCCCGCAGCCGCCTAATTATTCTTGTGGCTCTTCCCTGAACGCCTTCCAGTTTGGCAACGTCTTTGGTGAAATGCGGCGCCTAGAACTAGATGCCACGCTTGTAGAGTAGCTGCTCCAGGGCCTTGTGGGAGAGGGCGGGGCTGTTTGCCTCCCTCTGTGATGTGATCGCTCTGTGTGTGATGCCCCAGCGCGTTTTCTGCCCATGTGTCTAATCTCAAAGGTATCCCAGCCGAGGTCAGGGTAAAGCAGACAGAGGGGGCTGCTGTTAAGTGTTGTGATAAGCACTACAGTGTCGTGCTTTTCCCCACCTTGGGCTGTATGGACAGGCTCACGGTCATTGCTGCTTTGCTCCTGATTGCCAGCACACAGCGTGGGGAGTGTGGGTTCGAGAGCGTTTTCCAGCTGCTTTCCAGGGTGGTGACGGCGGCTTCTCAGTGCAGTACAGCATTGAGCTGGTCGTAACGGGCATGTCGTGGGGGCACCCCCAGACTTCAGGTTCTGTTCCTTTGTCTGCTGCTAAGCCTTTCCTTTGCCTGGCATTGGCCTTCGTCTTTGCTGTACCCCCGGTTCTCCATCGCCTTGTTCCTGTGCCAGTTCCCCTCCTCCGGAGATGTGGGATCTCCTTCCTGGCCCAGGCAGCAGCACCAGGGAGAGCTGGAGCCAGGCGTGTGGAGGTGGCTGGGAAAGAGGCATTTCCCAGATGTGCTGGGGCTGTTAAATGGGAGGTGGGCTTCCAGGCACTGTAATCCTTGGGCAGCAGAGGTCAAAAATATGACTAGCGCAGTCACTGCTACAGGGACAGTTGCATTAGGGGTTTGGTGCTGGAGGACTGCTTGTAAGCTCTGGGAGAGTGTTTGGGTGCAGGAGGGAGTGTGGGCTGCTGGCTCTGGGAGGGGAGTCAGGGTGGGGGTTGGGGTATGGCTGCCTGCCAGGCGGCACTTACTGCGGGCAGGTCCTGGTCAGCGACACAGAGAAGCTAAGGCGGGTTCCCTGCCTGCCCCGGCCCCACGCCGCTCCCAGAAGGGGCGAATGAGCCTCTGCAGAGGGGTGCGGGGGTGCACATGGGAGGGGTGCAGGGCGCACATGGCTCTGTGCGCTGCCCCTCTCTGCAGGCACCGCCCCCAAAGCTCCCACTGGCCACAGTTCCCCATTCCTGGCAGGAGCAGTGTGTGGAGAACTCTTTCCCCAACCCCAGAGCCACAGGGCCACGCTGGCCACTTCTGGGAGCGGTGTGGGGCTGCGGCAGGCAGGGAGCCGGTCTTAGGGGCTGCACTGCTGGAGATTGCGAGACGGGTTGGTGACCACTGTCCTAAGCCCTTGTTTATGGACCGTCAGCCACCTCTCCTCCGTGGACACGCTCAGCAGTTGTAGCCCCACCACCGAAGTTGGCCCCCGCCCCAATTGGAATGAAGTTTCTCTACAAGATTTTGTTGCACTCTCAGGTGTACTGAAATCTTGGCAAGTCACATCCACCGCTCTGTGCACTAATTGTGCCGACCAACCCAAGAGCAAACGATGTTTATCAAGAGCTCTCCTGCAATCCACAGCTCTGCCTATCGCTCGGGCTGCCATCACCCCTAAAATGTTCAGTGGCTTCTTTTGTCAAAACTGTGTGGGGTCATTCAACCAGAAATAGGTGTTCACTTCCCCTTTTTCTTATTTAACTTAAATGTGTGTTTGAACGTCCTCTGTAGTCTACTTAGCTGGACAGTAATGGTGATCTGCAAGGAGGGGGAAACGGAGTCATGTCCCCTTCTCTACTCGTCCGGATGCAGCAAAAGATTGTTAAAAAAGTTTGATTTTTATCTTAGAAATATCAGGAAAGTCAAGTCTTGTCTTCTCTTGCTTTTAGTGGAAGGGTTCCTGGGTGAGTCCGAACCAGAAATGTGTCTGAGAAGCTCTCTCAACCCTTGACTGAAGGGTTTGGGCTGCTAAATCTTAAAGCAAAAGGGCTTTTCTTTCTCCCCCAGTGGCTGAAATAAGTGTGAACAAAACCAGAAGAGTTCACAACAGTGGGAATGACAACCCCTGCCCTCAATTAATCAGGTTTCGCTTAAGTCAAGACCTATGTTAAATAAACACAGTGGACGTGGGTCTGGGTGGCGGTGGTGTGGGGGGGACGAGCAAGCTGTCTTTATACAGCTTAAAGAAGCACAAAGGCAAATTCCAAGTCTTTTTTCCCCCGAGCTGATCACCTCTGACATCCTGCTAAGCTTATGCTCTAATAAATTTGTTAGTCTCTAAGGTGCCACAAGTACTCCTGCTGTGGGTGTCAGATCAAGCCTGTTTATGGAGCAGGCAAATAGCTTCCCCAGCCTTGTGTTTGACATGTGGAGTGGAGATGTGGCTTGGTTCTGGGGATTCTCATGACCTGTGTTACTGCACAGCTGAGGATACAGCCTGTACTCCCGCTAGGCCCGCCGGGTTTTTGTGGGGGGTGCATGCTTGAATCAGCAAAGAGATGCATTAGATGTGACCTCTGGTTAAGCAAAACTTGAACATCCTTCGTTGTTGCTGGTGTTGGTCTCTGCCCTGAGGTTTGTAGAAGGGGTCTCTGCTGCCCAGCGCATGGGGTGGGATAGAAACTGCACAGAGACCCAAACCCTAATGTTGCAGCTGCCGGAGCCGAGAGGAGCGGACGGAGGGGCATGGACTGCCCTGTGCTGCTGGGTCTGTAGTCAGTACAGCAGCTGGACGGCGTGCCCTATGGCCTTGCTCTCTCGCTGTCCCGTGCGGGCGGTGCTAGAGGCTGACTTGCTGAGTCACGTTTCTGCTCTGCACTTCCTTGATGTGTGTCCTTTGGAGAAAACTGCTGCGGTGGGATTTCAGGCTGAGCATGACAGTGTCTAACCCGTGCCTGAGGCCATGCTGGGGAGCTCCCAGTAACAGGACTCGGCAGGTCTGCAGCCATTTCCAGCCGAAGACCTTGGTGTCCTTGAAGCCCCCAGTATGCCCGGACTAATGCATTGTGCGGGTGCGGGAGGTGAACTGACCTGCCTGAGGCTGCAGGGCCAGGCTGTGGTAGAGGTGTGCCTAGAATCCAGATCTCCTGAGTCTGTGTGGTGCCCCCCCCCCCCCCCACCGTATCCCATTGTGAACAGGAAAACAAGCCTGAGCATGGTTGGGCTTGTCCGCCGGGTATCTCGTTTAGGGTCCAGCTGTCTAATTAACGGATTGCTTTGGGAGCTCATGCACCTCCCCCAGAGTCTTCATTCAGCACTAAGCAGGCCGCGAAGCCAGATGGGTGGACTGCAGTGACTGGTTCCAGCATGGGCAGTGTCTGCTGCTGGTTGGCCTGTTCCCTTTGTAGTAACGTTATTAACAGCCTTGCTCTCTCAGCTCCCTTGGATTAGTCTGGGGGCGCGACTTGCTTAAAATGACCCCCTCAAGTCAATTCAGCCCCACGTCGATATTGTTAAAATCCAGCTCTGCAAAGTGCTTGGAGATCTCCGGAGGGGAAGCGCTGCGTGAGTGCTAAGTACTATTGAAGCTCGGACCGTCACCAGTTATTCTGGGATCCTTTTCAAATCCAGCAGGAAGTCTCATGCAAACGCCCTTTGCAGGATTTGCATCCCAGGTGTTGCAGGCGATTTGGGTGTCCCCACGTTTGGATAAACTGGTGCTCCCGTGTGCAGTCCAGAACCCTGTCCCGGGTACCTCGCTCGGAGGAATAGCCGTGAGCTATACAGGCACAGTGCCCTGCTGTGGGTGGGAAAGGGGGCAGTGCGCCCGAGGGAGCAGTTCGTAAAACACTGCCCTGGCAGCACATGGAAAGTACCTCTGTCTTTCCATGTCTTACGGCTGTAGAGGCAGAGGTGGGGAGAATCGCTGGAGACAGCTCGCTGTCCCCGTGCACGCACTGCATGGTGCTTATAAAGCAATGGCAAAACTCCTGCTGAATTCACTAGGTCTTGGATCTACATTAAAGGTGCTATGTAAATCCAGTAACTATACCAAAGAGCAGTTCTACTCGGTAGCTCTCTAAAGATGGTCTTCAGGGGCCCCGTATGTGTCTCACCATGAATCCAGATCCAACTTCCTTCATTTACGAGTGTTTCTTTCTGACTCTTAGCCCTGCCGGCTTACTGGGAGCTGAGAGGCAAGCTGGTCTGTTCAACAATAAAGATTCCAACCCTACTTAATCGTTCCGCAGCTGCTTTGTGAGGCAGAGTGGAGCCCAGCTCCCTCGCCTGGCGTTGGTGGCTTGGCAGGGCTGCTGGCCGTGACAGCCCGCGGAACAGAGCGATGGAAGATGAGACTGCCCTAGAGATTTTAGAGGGCGTGGTGGTAGCAATACCTGGCTCTGTTTCAGATGCGGAGTAAGTGCTAACCCCCAGCTCGGTTAACAAGGGCACAGCAATAGAAACAGTGCCGGGCAGGGCCGGCACCAGCGCAGGAAGCAGGCGCTTGAGGCGGCCAATGGAAAGGGGCGGCACGTCCGGGTTTTCCGCAGCAATTCGGCGGCGGGTCCCTCGGTCCCTCTCGGAGGGGAGGACCGGCCACCAAAGAATGAAGCGGCGCGGTAGAGCTGCCACCAAAGTGCCGCCAATCGCAGCTTTTTTTTTTTTCTTTGACGCTTGGGGCAGCAAAACAGCTGGAGCCGGCCCTGGTGCTGGGGGAGAAATCTGCAGAGCAGGGCTAGCCTGTTCCTGGCAGCTGGTACTTCTCCTGCAGGAAGAGCCTAGGACATGGATTGTTGATAGTCTGGGTTTGTTTGCTTTCGAACCCATGGCTTGACTTGGTTGGCAGACTCCGCTTTTGTGATGCTGCTCCCCAGGTCTTACCTCCCCGGTGTGGGTTAGCACGACCTGTGTTATGCCATGCACCGGGGGCGCTGTCAGGTGAGGCTTGCTCTCTCCCCTGGGAGGCGATGGCATTTCCCGTTGCACTCTGGGGCATTGACTGAGGAGAGCAGTAAAATCCTAGATGTTAGAGATGGAAAATTTTCAGCTCAGCCAGCCCGTTCCCTGGGGCCAGGCAGGGGTTGTTCCCAGTGGCAATGCAAACCTTTGTCCCGTCTAACTTGCTTTGCGACATCTTTAGTGAGTGCGTGGAGATTAGCTGGCTCGAGAACAGTGTAGCTTTGAATGAGGAAGCAAGTGCCTAAAATCTCCAGCTACTGAAGAATTCTCCTCTGAGAGTTGGTCCCTGTCTGTCCTGTGCTTTGCCAGTGGCCCCATGAATTGTTTGTTTCCTGTTCTCGGAGTTATCTCACTCTGTTATCTCTGCATGGTTCACTTTTCCTTCCTCCCCATCTTTGACCATGCGCGGTCTCTGTGAGTTGTCTACACGGGGAAGCTAACCGCTCGAACTCTAGTGGTATAATTTATACTGCTAACTAGGCCGTATAACTGCTTGTGGGGAGTATTAGAGAGACAAGGTGGGGGAGGGAATATCTTTTATTGGACCGACTTTTATTGGTGAGAGAGAGACGGAAGAGTGCTTTCATCAGCCTAGCGACTGCCTCTCGGGTAGGTGGATTACCGACCCCTACGGGGGAATACCTCTCATCAGGGTAGTGTCTACACTGAAGTGCTGCAGCTGTGCCGCTGGAGAGGTTTAAGTGTAGACATACTCTGAGTCAGCCATATCCTGGGTGGTGGGTTTCTTTCCCCCCTCCTTTTTACACAGTTTCTTCTCAGATTAACCTGATTTGTCCCCTGGAATAGCTTCAGAACTCAAGTGCCTTTGCAGTCTGCGTGTGCCTGGGGAATGAGAGCTGGAAGCAAATCTTAAGTAATCTGTTTACCAGGAGTAACTCAATCCCAGCAGTTCATGGTGTCTTGGCTTCAGTCTCTTTGTCTTGTGCTAATCGATGTGAATGTCGCAACAGGGAGGAACGTGTTGTTGGGTGCAGACTAGGTAACACAATACCAGGCAACAGGCTTGATTCTCTCTGCCGAGAGCAAATCTCCACCATTCTACTAGTTTGCATTGTTGACGGATCAGTATAGAACTGTAAGGACCTCCAGGCGGGCGGGTCTGCACTATCCGCTGTGCTGTTTCCTGGTGCACCGGTGAGCCCTGTGGATGGTGAGGTTTGTGTGGGAGCGTTTGTTGTGATGCTGCGAACCCTAGCGAGCGGGATGGGCGGACAGGCAGTCCATAGGCCCATGTACCTTGTTCATCTGTGGGGACCTGCAGCGATTTCACACGCTCTCCCTTGTAGCTCTTCGCAGCCGTGCTCGTGGAGAACAATGCACTGAAGTCCTGCTCTGAGTAGCTTCCTTTCCTCGCCGGCGCCCAGAGCTGGGCAGAGCCGCCCAGAGAGATCTGAAAGGGGAGAGTCCAGAGGTGTCGTGCTTCGAACCGCTCGGTTAGTGGGAACTAAGTCGAGTCCAGATAATGAGCCACAGGTGGATTCCCTGGGTGCTCTCTTCTCCCACGCTGCCGCCTGGAGCGTGCGTCACCGCACAGGCAGACGGCCATGGTCGCTGAGCTTGAGCTGCCAGCCATGGAGCCGGGGCGGCGCGGGGGGCAGCTCAGGCTATGAGTCGAGTATGTCCCCGGGGGGCCGGGTGGGTTTGTGCTCAGGTGACTAGCCCGGCTGCTGCCCTGGCTATGCTGTTACTTTCAGCCTGCTGGCTCGAGCCGAGGTAGCGCCTCCGTGAAGCCCCGTTGAGACGCATGCTCCCAGCTGCTATGTAGACACCCCCTTAGTGAGCAGTGCTGGGGAAGGGTGTCAGCTTGGCGTCCACGGAGACGGACACCATCGTGCACTCCCAGCTAAAGGCAGCAGGGCACAGCCTCTGTCTTGGGCCTGACCCAGAGCGCTCGCTTCTGTTCAGTCCCTGTGGCCTGTACACGTCCGCGGCAGGCTCTGCAGAGAGGAACAGAGACTCCAGGGAGACCACATCTCCCCTAGTTCAGGCGCTGCTCTCCTGAGCTGGACTCAGGCTGGAGGTGCTGGTACTAGGGCTGTGAAATCCATGAACTCCTGGGAAAGTTCAGGTCCGCAGATGATCCCTGCTAGGCGCTCTGCTTGTCCGACCAAGTCCACTCCTCTCTGAGAGCTGTCTCCTCAACTGGACCCAATGGCCTGGAGTTTGCATGTGGCTCCTTTCCCATTGCCAGTCTTCTGAGCTGCCAGAGCCCTTTACAGGACCAGTTCTGTTCCTGCTGCTCCAAAGAGAACTTGTGCTAAACTTAATACACTTTCTGCCCACCACGTTCCCAAGTATTCTAGTGTCCTTGTACGTGAATTCCTGCTAACGGTGTAGTGCAGTTAAAAAGAGCAAGGCTCCCGGGTGGTGAAAGGTAAACGAACGTTTGGGAATTAATTCAACCCGCTAATTCTGTTCTGTCCGGGTTCTTCTTTCGTCCACATCACCGCAGTATCTGGGCACTTTCCAGTCGTGCATTAAACCATGTGACTAACATCTGTCCCACGTGCTCCCCCTCTCCGCAGGTGTGCATAGGGGCGTGTGTTGGTTTGGCAGGGTTTGGGTTTTGCGGGTGTGTCTAATATAGACACTGCTCCGTTTATCTTGGTGGAATCTCCTTTTGGTATGGCTGCCAAGAAAAGTGCCCCCCCCAAAGGAATGGCCAGGTTCCGTATAAGTGGTTACAAGTGGAGGCAGGCCCCCAAAATGGTGAGATTGGCTTAAAAATCATGAAATGTTGCAAGACTGTATATTGGGAGCGAATTTCGTCTTCTGGTTTCTGAGGGCTTGTCTACCCTGAAAACGCTGTAGTGGCACCGCTGCGCTGGTGTAGGGCTTCAGCATAGACACTGCCCACGCCGACGGGAAGGGTTCTCCCGTCGGCATGGGTAATCCACCTCCCCGAGCAGCGAAAAATCCACCCCCCTGAGCTGACCTAAGTCCCCATGTAGACAGCACTAGGTCAACGGCCCATCGACCGTTGGTAAACTGACCTTATTTTCTAATGTAGACCAGGCCTGAGCCTTCAGAGCACACTCAGGTGACGCGGTCAGGCTCTTCTCTGCAACCAGGAGGGTGAGAAACTTGAGAGTTGAGATTGTCACATAATCATGACTCCAGGAGCTGGGTCTTTAAGGGAAGCACCGGGACCTCAAGACCTGCGCGCAGGAGTCAGGAATGCTGTAAACTCAGGGGGGCTAAAAATCAATGATTTTTTTTATTTAAATCGGATTTTTTGTATAGGTTTTTACTCAAAAAGCATTTGATCTAAAGATAGTTTTAATTAAGATACATTATTGCTCAGATATCTCATCATGGAATAGGGATTATAAATTCTAATTCTATAGTATGAGACAATATATTCATGTCATGTTTAAGAAAAGTTTTGTAAATGAGTTCCAATAGTTCATGGATTAAGAACCCAATTTTATGGGGTTCCAGGGGCTTCTGTATAGATTATTTAGGGTAATCTTTCAATCTACCCAATGGGACTCAGTTCTCAGTCTAGAAGATACCATCAGAGATGCTTAGTTTTGTAGTTCTCAAACTGTGGATTTGTGTCTCGAGAGATAACATGCTTGTTAACAGCAAAAATGTTTTTAAATAAATAAGTAATATATAGAGGTGAGAAATAACAGACCTCAACCCTATTGTCCCTCTGCAAATTTGTGTACACAGAGTCAATCCCTTACCTCTCTAAAAGTGCAAAGTTTCAAAAAGTTCAATGAATAGAAGATTGTTGGGGGCGGAATAGATCTGGACAGGGAAAAAAAGTCTGGAGATAAATGTGAGAAGGGAGGGACATATTCTTGTTTTGTTGAATATTATGTTTGCTGTTGAAGAAAAAAATCCAGAATACTTAACGTTTTAGTTAAATAAAACAATGTGAATGTCTGTCTGGTGATGTTCTCCTCTTAATAGAGTATGGCAAGAAAATCCTCCAAATATTAATGATTAACCTGTTGAACTGGAGATATTTCACCTCCCAGTGACTTCATAATATCTGCTTCAATTACCTTTGGAAAATGAAAGAACCAAACAATCATTCATTTTCTGATATAGCTGTAAAACTAATCTGAAAAGTTTTCAAAATAAATCACTGTTTCAAAATGTATAGTGTGTACCTTCTAAAAATGAAACCTACATGTATCTCTGAGTTGTGAAGAATATGTATGAAGGTTATAACAACCATCAAGAATGCACTTTTATGTAGAAAACCATGATTAAATCGAGTCTTCCTGACTAGTGATTTAAATCAAATCCACCCGGTGTAAACCGGACAATGTTCGAAGGGGTTTGGCTGTATTGTCCACCAGTCTTGAGTCAGGCTTTTGTGCGATGTCTCATCTGCTGACTCATTTCGCTGTGGCTGTATTTTTTTGGCAACCGGATCTGTTCTTTTGTAGCCGCTAGTGAAACTGCAAAGCAGCAGTGAAAAGGGGCTTCTCCCCTGGACTTGGCTAAGAAAGTAAAGGCTTTTGTGTGGGCAGAGCGCTTTCAAAGGCCTCGCTGACCTGTTCTTTGCAGCATCCACTTTTGTGCGAGAGACCAGCTTTTCCTTTGACTTTGTGTCCAGGCTAGAGAGAGCTTCCGTCTCTGAGAGTTCAGAACTAAGACCAGAGTGTGTCTGCCTGCTTCCTCCTGCCCTGTATCTTCCCCTCTGTCATGGGAAACACTGGCTCTCATCTGAGCTAGCTTCTGGGGGAGCTCCAACAGCCAGTCCTTGAGCAGGGGTAACACGCTGAATTGGCCTGGCTGCATGCACATGGCTGTGTGCAGACCCAGGGGAGCAGTCAAGCCACAGTCTGTGATCTAGGTGTAGTTTTCACTTCAGCAATAGTGTTTGTTCTAAAATTCCCGTTCTCATCAAAAGGATGGGTGGCAAACTCGCTTTCTATTTTGGGGTAGTAGAGTAAGTTGTACACCGGCTTCTGTGGGTGGGGATGGTATAATCAGTCTGACATCCGCGGTCTCTTTCCTAACGGTGGGGTAGAGTGTGTGTCGCTCATACCATGCTGAGGGTGACCCCTGAATTTTCCAACTAGTTTCCTGAGATTCTCCTACCCCAGTCCCCATCACCTGAATTCGAAGAGCGTGTTAATATTTTGTAACCAGCCTTGCATGCGGGAGCCCTCAGAATAGACAGAGTTTCTCTCTTCCTGGTTGGATTTTTCTGGATCTCTTCTGTAGCCTGTGTCCCAGGGGAGTACCAGGGTGCGGGGAGGGGATGAAGGTGGCGTCAGCTGAGGTTTTAGCTAGCCTGTTTTGGGCATTAGAGGTGAAGATCAAGGCCCCACAGGTGGGTTTAAGCTAGTCTCCTCCTCAGCCCTACACCTGGCTGGGGGCTGAAATGTTGCTGTGGGTGGTCACTCCCTCTTGGGCATTTGCTTTGTAAACTGCAATCAGGAACGTCCCCATCTTCCCGCTGAACGTCAGACGCGGCCTTTCACTCGAGTGTCCCCTGTGCCCCAGGAAACGCAGTTCACTTCTCACTGGGATGCCCGGGCAGGAGGCACCATGGGCTCGCTCTGCAGTGTGGGGAGGGGGCGCAGCCGTTGATAGGCAGGGATGGCTGGAGTGAGCACAGCCCACCTACCCGGCCCCTGTAGTACTGTAGTACTGTCCATTGAGGTGCACAAAGCTCACGCTGGCTGGGCGCTGGGCAGGGTGTGATCGCCAATGGTGCAGGTGCAGCTGAAGGCTTTTGCTTACTGTGTCCTTGCTGCAGGCTGACCGGACCCTGGAGAAGATGATGGCGAGACCCCCTGAGTCCCTGTTCTGAGTCAGCCCTTGCCTGGTGTGCTATGGCTCTACATGGCCTCTGTAGGACCGGAACACTATAGCACAGGCCTCAAAGGGGGAAGCAACTTCCAACTCCCCGGTCCAGCTGCGGCGAGACCCCCCGAGAGCCAGGCCAGGTTCCTCGCTCAGCAGCAGGTGAAGCCCATCTGGAAGCTAGGGAGAAAGCATGTGACTACTTTCCAGGACCACAGGCCAGTCCACTCAGGGATCCCTCCCCAGCGCGGCTGCTTCTTGTACCCAACCTCGTTATGCAGCAGTCACCTGAGTGACCGGTCCCTGCCCCACCCCTTCCCGGACCTCGCTGGGAGCACGTTGCTGTATCGGCGCTCATACTTCAGACACAAGCCCTACCAGCGGCTCGAGTCCATCTGCTTACGGTCCAGTGCTTCGGAGAGCCGACAGCTTCCTTTCCCATCCAGAGGGCTCCGGGCTGACCACGGCATGGCATCCTCGGCGGTGGAACCGTTCCCCCGGCCGAGTGCGGCTGGGGAGCAGCCCGGCTCGGGGGGGAAATGTGCTCCTCTAGGCTCAGGTAAACAAACGTCCACCCAGTACAAACCAGTGCTAAACAATAACTCCTTCCTACGGCCAAACAGTGCTAAAGTGCCTTCGCTGCAATCGCCAGAGAACAAGAAACTGAAGAACGCCCCCAGGTCTCCGGCGATATCTTGGTCCCATTGTGGGGGAACCGGGGACGGCTCCTCCATGAGTCTAGAGAACAGGTCTGGGAAAGGCAACGGCCTCACGCTGGAGCAAGCCACCCCCGGGCCCCGCCTGTCTCCAGTTCAGCCCAGCGCGGCCTTCCGAGCCGAGCGAACCTCTTGGCACTTGGAGGACAGCGAGAGCCGGGTGCAGACTTTAAAAGCCAAGGAGCGAGAGATCCGGCTCACAGAGGCCGTGAGGAAACTGAGCGGGAAGGTTACCTACAATGAATTCGGCCGCAGGATTGAGACCTCCTGCCTCATGAACACGGGCTTCCAGTACAACCTATTCAACAGGAACAGCCGCTGGAAACAGCATCTCCTCGCCCAGCTGAGCCCAAAAGAAACGGCCGCCCCCTTGAACTTGGAGCTGGGTAACCAGTGCCTGAGCGGTAACCTGAGCCTGGCTGGCCCCAACAGTGCCACCGTCTGCACTAAACGAATCAGTGTTCGCCTCTTAGCCTCCAATTCTGACTCTTCGGACCCCAGTGCGCCCTGTCGGACGGTGAACTTCCTGGCCCTGAGCAGTGGAGACCAGGTGGGGAAAACCGAGCCAGCCCACCATGCCGACATCTCCGCGGTAGCAGCTCAGATGTCCACCATCCAGCTGAGCAAAGATGCGAAGTGGGAGCAGGCCGCCCCCCTGAGAGACCCAGAGTGAGTACCATGGTAAAAGTCCTCCGTGATCTCTCCTTTGTGGGGCTAGGGGGTCAACTGGGCTGCCACAGCCTTGGTGCCCCTCTGCATGTCTCAGCAGGCATAGCCCGTGTTTCTCTGTGTTCTGAGAGCCGGTCCAGATTCCCACTCGGGGGGGTGGATGCTTATGGGAAGCTGATTGCTTGAGACTGCAGCAGATTACCTAGGAGCGCTGTTGCCACTTGCCACGATACATTACAGCTGTCGAACTGAGGGAAGCCGTGTGCCCCAGACGGGGAATCAACCAGCATGCCTGGCTTCTGTCCCTGGTTCTGCCCTTGAGCGAGTGACCTTGAGCGAGTCTCTTCGCCGCCCATCCGTGCCTCGGTTTCCCCATCTGTCAATTATATGGCCTCCCCTTTGGGAAGAGCTGTCTGAGTACTAAGTAGGTATCACTGCTGCAGCGTGACATTAGGCAGCTGCCGGCTGGCTCAGCGTTTTTTTCAAGCACTAATGCCCGTGTGCGGGGCAGTTCCCTGACCTGTACCAATAGCCCTGTGGTGCAGCCGGGCTTGCTCAGGTTGGTCTCCTGTGCTAATAACAAACATTTAGACAGAGGCGACTGTTTAATTGGACCTGCTAAAAATGAAAGGGAAGTGCCCTGAGCTCTGGAGAACCTGTCTCTCCGCAGGGACGAGTGGCAGGTGAGCTGTCAGGTATTGGGTAAAGCTTCGTGACTAAATCCGAGATCAAAGGGACCTCGCTCCCTTTGCAGCTTCCCCTGTGATCTGTCTGCAATTATCTCGCTTCCCCTGTGATCTGCCAGGCTCACTCCGCTTCCCGTATGCGGAGGATGTTCAGCCTCTGCGGTCAGGGCCTTTTGCCTGTCTTTGCTGCAATAAGGGGGTTCCTGGAGCTGTTTGCTTAGTTCTCAGGACACTGGGGCTGAAACGTGTCTGAGAACCGAGCGCATGTGTCTCAGCGCCAGCCCGGTTCCGAAGTGGCAGCGCTCAGCCGTCCCTGGAAAAGCACAGCCAGTTTCAGACCCAGCTCTTTCACTCGGGCTGCTCCTGCAGTCGCAAAGGATCCGGGTTTGTGTGTGCAGTGCAGCAGACCAAACCTTCCCTAGGGCCTGAGCTGGCCTTGTGCGAGCGTGGAGGTGACATGGGGGCCGGGAGGGAGGGGGTTGAACTGCAAGTGAGGAATGTGAGGGGGAGAGGAAGATCTCCCAGAGCAAGGTTGTGGTACCCAGCAGCCCTTGAGATTCAGGGGAAGGGGCTCTGTTTCCAAGTGAGAGGATGCCCCCAGGTGTCACGCTCTAGCCGCCCCTGCCTTGATGTAATATACATCAGCCCAGGCACGCGGCGGAGATCCTTCTTGAGGGCTGCTGAGATGCCTCCGTGGTGCTGTGATGGAGACAAGCCGCGCGTGCTGCTGCATGGATGGACTTTACTCTTCGTTGAATTCCTTGTGTTCCAGGGCGGCCGTCAACCTGCCCCTGCTCGACCCTGGGGAGCCCGAAGCTGATGCAGAAGAAGAGCTTCCGGATGGCTTGGAAGACGGCTGCAGTCAGGATGAGGAGGAAGAGGAGGGTTAGTGCGGCTGTCCCGAGTAGAGCTGGGGAGGAGGAGGGTGTCTGACTGGGGATCGGTGAGCGTGTTGCGAATTATACCTATAGGTCACGTGCAGTTCGAGTCTAGGCTGAGGCACAAGAACCAAGTCCACAACTGCAGAGAATTACAGAGATCACAGGTTTATTACACTCGAGTGTGGTGCCCCCCTGCTAGTCAGGAGGGGACCCAGAATGCAGGTTACACAGAGATGATATACTTTTTAGCAAAGCGTGCTGTCCTCGTGCATTGCAAGTCATCGCCAATAACCTTTTCCCTTATCTACACCTATCCCCTCTCGGCATGCTGCCCGTGCTGCCTAATGCTGCCGCTGCTTAGGCATGCGGCTAGCTTGTTTCTCAACTGCTGCCCTTATCTTCTTGTGTCCAGATGCCTCCCCTTCTCCCTCCTAGTACATGGAATGCTGGCTTCCAACTAATAGTGGGCCTGAAACACAAAATGGAGTTCCATAGGCTGTTTTCCCTTAACAAGCGGTGCTCTCCTCGCTTTCCAAACGAGCCGGCTGGGATGTGGAGAGCTGGGTGTGAGCGAGGCCATGGCTCCTCAGGAATGTCTGAGCCGTCTGTTTCACCAGCCTGGGCTCCCTCTCACCCCATGATGCCGTGACAAGCTGCAGGAGTTGTACTCACACAGGCGGGACGCACCAGCTGCAGGTGCATGAAGGCTTCTCAGCTACTCAAGAACTGACAATAGAGTGAGGCTCGAGCCAGATTGCGCCCAGCCTAGGACCCCGGAGCTGTACCGTTGTGCCCTGGTCAAAAGCCTGACCAGCGTCTGAGTTATTACCCAGCCCGTCACGCCTACAAAGGAAGTGGACATGCACCAGCTCTTGTTCCTGAGCTGAGATTTTTCCCCCCCAGCACTTCATTCAAACCACACTGTTTTACCTAAAATATAAAACCGGTTTATTAACTCTAGAAAGAGAGATTATAGGGATTATAAGGGATAGCAAACAGATCAAGGCTGATTACCTAGCAAATAAACAAAAACACAATCTAAGCCTAATATACTAAATAGGATTTGAATTAAGCAGTGTCTCACCCTGTCAGATAGTATAAAAGTCCACCAAGGTTTCATACGTAGACAGGCTTCCTTCTTTCCTGTCTGGGACCAGCACTTCCCCCAGTTCCGTCTTTGTTCCTCCGGTGTTTCCGGGTGTGGTGTGGGGAAAGAGGCCCCCGGTGATGTCATTTCCCCCTTTTATAGCTTATTCCATATGGCGGGAACCCCTTTGTTTAAAGCCAAGCTGCCAGCCCATTTTGTGGAAAAATACAGGTACCAAAATGGAGTTATCAGGTGAGGCTAAGCCTTTCCAGGGCCCCTTGTCTTTGCTGATGAGCCATTAACTTTGGCTAGTCCATTCACAATGTGCTGGCTAGGCTGAATGCAACCCCCCTTGTGGGTGTTACCCAGGAGCAAACACCTAAATACACGCACATAGTCAGCATTCATCACTTCAGATACAAAAATGATACATGCATACAAATAGGATAATCCTGTTCAGCAAACCATAACTTTTCCATTGACACCTTACATGACATCCATTGTACAAGATATAGTCTAATCCTGTCATTGTGCTGTATGTGGGTGCAGAGTGTCACACCGGTATTTCGGATTCTCTGCCCTGGAATTAGAACTGGTTTGTGGCTGGGTGTAGTTCCAGGGCCCTGTGGGGCATTGAACAGGGATCCTTTGAAACTCCTGTGCGTATCCACCTGGCCAGTTTCCTGCGATCGCTTGAGGGCGGCGAGGGAGGCTGTGAAGAGCATTGGTGGCCCTTGGTTTTCAGACTCTTTCCCTCATCTCCAACAACATCCCCAGGAGACCCCGGTCCTTGTCTAATGTAGTCTCTCCTTCTGCTCCAGGCGAGTCGGACAGCTCCTCCGTCACAGGCTTATCGCCCAACGGCTCTGTGGCTCTAATTTCCAGGTGAGTTGCTCCAGCAGAGGGGTTGGTGTCTCAGGCAGACACTTGGCTCCTTGGCAGAGGGGAGCCATTTTGGTTTAGGATACAGAGTACATGTAGTGACCGGCTTTCAAATCAAAGGCAGCTGATTGGAGACTAGGGCTTTCTGTCCCCCGTCTGGACCAGTCTGCAAATACCTTCAACGAGAAACACCCGTTCGCTAGCCGCAGGGTAAAGCCCCTGTCTTCAGTTCGCTCCCATCCCTTCATTACTCCTGGGTGCAGGTTGGGATTTGCCCCAGCTGGACTTAGTTGCGGCCTTCTGACAGCTGCCTGGCCTCTGGCCAAGGAGCTGGGCTTGCGGGGCACCTCACTCAGCGTCTAGTGGACCAGTCTGAATGTCACAAACGGCCCACGTGCCTGGCCCTGCTTGGCCCCTGGGCTCCTGCAGCAGGGAGTGACTACGTCATGGAGCCGGCGCCTTCCTCTAAGCCCTCGGAAATGGCCCCCTGGCAGGGCGAGCGGTGTTTGCTCTGACACCTCCTGTGTGGCTAAACTGGGCCTCGCGCTCCAGGTAACGTGAGCGTCACTTCCCTGCGGTTGGCTGATTGGGAGGGCTGGCTTTGTCCCGTGCTGGCAGCTGGAAAGGGGCAGATCTAGGGACTGCAGGTCACTTTGGGTAGCTTTCTCCTCCAGTCAGGACAATGGAGTTCCATCTGACCCTTCCCTTTCTAGCAGCCCTGGAGCAGAAGCTGATCTACTCAGCCTGTCCCTGACCGGCCTCAGGGCCTTAGATCCCTTCCTGATGCCTGGTGCATCGCAGAGTCTCTGAGCCCAGGGGGGTGAATTGCAGGGAGCTGGTGTTGAGAGCGGCTGCCGGGGAGCTGTACCGGGGTCTGGCTTCCTGGCAGGCTGCCCGTTTCTCTCGACCTGTTGTCAGTGCCTCGTCTCTTGTCTCAAAACAGCCCAGCCTCCTCACTCTCCCTCCCTTGTTTTTCCAGGAATTGTCTTGAGTGTTTGACCCAGCCGCTTGAGGCCCAAGAGCGGATCCTCAAACCAGCTCTCATATGCAGTTTATTCCCCACCGTGCCTCCAACCATCTACTTCAGTACTCGGGACGAGAAAGGTGAGCTGGGTTTGAGTGCCGAGAGCAGAAAGGGGCAGGAGGTGGAAGGAACAGGAAGTCACCCTGTGCTGGAGTGACCGTTGGCAACGGTAATGCAGGCTGGGTGCTCCCTTCTCATCCCGTGGTAAAAGAACAAGTAACCCCCTCTGTGAAATTAAAGGAACGAACTAAAATGGCCACCCCCACCTCCTTTAAGAATTAACCGGTGGAACTCCCTGCCCCATGTTGTTGAGGCAAACAGGCACGCAGGGTTAAAATACCCAAAGGGGTTGGAAATGGCTGTGGTGAGGTTGGAGAGGGGGAGTCCTGGGGGTGGTGCCAGAATACAGCTCTCCCCCTTTGCAGAGTTCATGTCATTCAAGGGAGGCTTGCTCTGAAGATCTGACGTTTCCGGCTTTCAGAGGCGGCTGAGCCGGAATACTGGCCGGTCAGTGCTGAGATAGCCGTCCCTAGAGCGGGTGGCCAGCCCGGGGCTCCGGAGCCACATGCGGCTCCTTGCATAGGGCCCGACTCTGGGGCTGGAGCTACAGACACCAACTTTCCAATGTGCTATGGGGTGCTCACTGCTCAATCCCTGCTCTGCCCCCGCTCCACCCCTTCCCCCAAAGCCCCCGCCCCTTCCCCCGAACATGCTGTCCCCTCCCTACCCCCCAGAGCCTCCTGGGCATGCAAAACAGCTGATCATGGCAGGCGGGAGGCCTGGGGGAGAGGAGGAGAGGCTGGAGGGTGGGGAGCTGATGCGGGGCTGCTGACGTGTTACTGTGGCTCTTTGGCAATGTACATGGGTAAATCTGGCTCCTTCTCAGGCTCAGGTTGGCCACCCCTGTCCTAGAGCGTTAGCCAACGGGAAGAGAGCAGGTGTTAACACACTGGTGGGCGGAGCTCTGGGGTAACTGGCAGCCCATCTCCTGCTTGGAAGGTTCCAAGGACTATAGTGGGCTTATGAACATGGAGAAGCTGTCTGCAGCCTTCCCGGGGCACTTGGCTACGAGGGTCTCCGGCACTAGATAGATTGGTCCGTTTGACGGAAGGGACCGAGCCCTGCTGGGTGGTGCTCTACCCACTCGATTCCCTTCAGTAATCTCCCTCCATTCTGTGCCCTCCTATAATTACTTTACCTGCTTGAGCTTTAAGTGGTCTGAGCTGAGCACAGAGCTCCCCTTTACCTTTCTTCCCCGACTGTCAGTCAGCTGGCCCCGATTCACCCGTCAGGATAAGCTTGTAAAGGCATCTGGGTTCTTTCAGGACAGAAGGGGCTCCAGAAAGGTTAGCTCTTGTGTTTTCCCTCGTCCCTGACGTTTGCAATCACTTCCTTCCCTGCCAGTGGAGAAGCTCCCCTGGGAGCAGAGGAAGCTGCTGCGATGGAAAATGAGCACCGTCACCCCCAACATCGTGAAGCAAACCATCGGCAGGTCCCACTTCAAAGTCAGCAAGAGTAAGTCGGCTGAGTTGGCAGGCCCTGAGGCTGGGGGACCGTGGTGAGCTCCCTCTGCCAGCCTGGAGGGGAAGGCGTCTCATCCTGCTGCCCACAAAGGGGGAAACCGAGGGCAGTTCTGCTCTGGGCCTGTGTTGGCCTTTTCGCTGCTGGAGACTAGAATTCGGTTAGGTGGCTGTAGAAGACACGTCATGGTCTCGGCCTAGTCCCTCAGGCACGTCGCCCGCACTGCGAAGGTCTTTGCAGAGGACGGCTTCGCTAGCTGTTTCTGCTTGACATGCGCAGGGCTGGATAAGCGGTTGCGAGTCAGGGCTGAGGGACATGGGTAGAGCTGTGTGTGGGGAGCAGAGCGGGACTAGCATCAGCGGAGCCGCAGGGCAGCTTGCACAGAGCCTGTCTCTAGCCGCTGCTGTTGTGTTCATGAAAACTTTGAAATGGCTCCCGAAATTTAAAACCCAGCGGTGCTGCTGCATCTCCTAGCTCAGCGGTTCGTTCCCTCTGCGCGCTGGGGAAGGGGGGGAAGCGGTCGTGTCTGGTTATTTGGGTGTAATACATGAACACGGAGCTTCTGCTGGCATGCAAGTCTGAAATGAGGGGGCAGGGAGAAGCTGCCTTCTATCATTCAGCCCGTCTTTTCCCCTAGAGTGTGTCCTGCCAGGCTTTGACCAATCTAGCCGCCGGGCTCCTACTTGTGTCAGGACAGCTGTCCTCAGCCCCATGCATAGGGACTATAAGAAGATGCCAGCAAAGAAGCGCTGTAGTATAGTGGAGAGGGAGCCAAGAAATCCTGTATTCTCCCACTGCCTCCTGTTAGCTTTGGGCAGGATACTAACCTCTCTGCCTCGGTTTCCCCATCGGTAAAAAGGGGTCTGGTTAGGTGTCTGCCTCCCTGGCTTGCTGTGGGGATTAATTCACTAATGTGTGTATGGTGCTTTGAAGAAGAGAGGTGCAGTCTGTGTGCTCAGTGCAGGATGTTCCGCACCAGTGACAGCTTCACAGGGAAACGAGCCACCTAGAAAAGCTGGAGCCTAGCCAACAGGTTGGCTTGGCGGAGCCGGAGGGTTGTCAGTAGCATGCATGTCTGCTTCCTGCTGGGACTGGCTAGGCCCCTCGGGGGTGAGTTGGGGAGGATGATCGCGCATCCTTTAAGCTGAAATCTGGGCTGGTGGTGAACTTGGTCCCCCATTTTGTCTCATCTCCTCCAGAAAACAGTGACTGGTTGGGCTGCTGGGGCCATCACATGAAGTCACCTGGCTTCCGAGCCATCAAGGAGCATCAGAAGGTATGAAAGCGTTGGGGTTTAGTGCATGCGGTGCCATCTGGACGAGCTGCGCGCACTTCCTTGGATCCCCATCGCTACGGGCCGAGGAACTCGGCCAGGATGGTACCCTTACGGTGTGCCATATCGAGACCACTTCCCCCGAACTCCTGCAGTAATATGTGCTGCTCTTCCTGGGAGAGGAGAAGGGAATCCTGACAGACCTAATGCAGCCAGGAGCTCCCTCTGTAACAGCTATGCTCCGAGATCCTTGCCACTGGCGCTAGGCAAAGGGTAGTGGAGGAAGATGCGGGTGGAGTGCATGTTTGAGGGGAGGTACGTGTAGAGCAAGGGGGACCTGTTTTACTATGTACCATGTGCATCTAGTCTGATCCTTGTTGGATGAAATCTCCAAACTCACCTCGGTCTTGTGGCTGAATCTGGGATTTGAACCAGAGGTGCCAGTCTCCTGTGCTGACACCCGCCCCCTTTGACACCAAGCCCCTCTGTTCACGTTGGCTCAGTGCCGTGTTTGCAATGAGGCTTGTGGGGTTCTAGCTTCTATGGGGTGAGCCTGAGTTGGATCCAGATACGACCCTGTGCGGACTGGACAAATACCGAGAGAGAAGGGAAGCTACGAATGTGGATAAATGTCTGGTCAGGCTCTGGGCTGTTGCCATAGCTGCACATCATGCTTCGCACCATAGACAGGCCCATCACCAGGAGAGGCCTGGTCCAAGTAGATACAGTATTTTTAGCCCTTGAAGTGCTAGCCAAAGAGCAGCATGAGATGGTTAGTTCATGCTGGCCTCGCTCGGGGGTTGGGCTTGAAGGAGAGGGAGGGAGGGTACGCCATGCCTAGGGGCAGTGTGGAGGGGGAAGGCTGGGATGTGGCTGCAGAAGGACACCTCTTTACTGCTGTTTGTTTGGTTCTCTCCCAGTTAAACCACTTCCCTGGCTCATTTCAAATCGGGAGGAAGGATCGTCTGTGGCGCAACCTGTCGAAGATGCAGGCTCGTTTTGGCAAGAAGGAGTTTAACTTCTTCCCCCAGTCCTTCATCCTGCCCCAGGACATCAAGCTGCTGAGGAAGGCCTGGGAGGAGAGCGGTAGCCGGCAGAAGTGGATCGTGAAACCAGTAAGAACCAAGTGGGGCCAAGTGACTTACCCTGCTGCCGCTACAGCCAGATAAACTGATGCCCTCTGGTGTGTGTTTTTCCAGCCAGCGTCGGCCAGAGGCATTGGCATCCAGGTCATCCACAAATGGAGCCAGCTGCCCAAGAGGAGGCCGCTGCTGGTGCAGAGGTGAGTTGGGCCTTTCCGAGCATCCTGCACTAAGAACAGGTTGCAAAACAGACACTCCCGGGGGAATTCTGCGCCAAAACATTAGCAGTTCTGCGCACAAGATTTTCAAATTCTGCATATTTTATTTGTCAGAATCACACACTATAATCACACCAGTTTTAGTTATTTTGGTAATTTCAAACCTGTCTGCGCAATACAGATGACAAAAAAGATTCCAGAATGTTTTTTGACAAATAGATTCCTTACTAGGCTTATTAATACAGAACTCTGAGTAATAATTCATTAAAACTGTATTTCCTCCCCCCCCCTCCCCCCGAAGCAATGCAAAGACTTGGGGGAGTCGGAGGTAATGGAGGAGCTGAGGGAGAGACGAGGAGCCCGGGAGTGAACCTGAAGGACTATTGGGGGTGGGTGGGAGGAGTACGGAACAGGTTTTTTTAGGGGGATTTTTAGGGAGTTGGGGAGCCTCCCCCATGCAGACCCTGGCTGACCCCTAGCCTCTCCCCTTCAGTCAGGCACATCTGCCCCTGTCCCCATGTGGCCCTGGCTCAATGCTGGCACCCCACTAGCTCCTGAGTCTGCGGTCCCATCTGGCTCCCCCCCCAGCCCTTCTGAACCCCAGTCTGGGACCCTCTAGCAGCCCCATGTGCCTCACTCCGCCCCACCCCCGATCCTGTGCCTCCTAACCTGGCTCCGCAGGCAGGTGCTGTGAGGAACTCAGCCAGCTGTTGGCTGTTACTGTCGGCCAGCTGCTATCTTCTCATATCTTGCCACACTCCTGCTAATCCAGCCCAGAAGGATGTTCCCTGGTTTGGCAACAGTGTGACTCTGTTGACTCATATTTAGCTCATGGTCCACTATGATCCCCAGATCCCTTTCCACAGTGCTCCTTCCTAGGCAGTCATTGCCTATTCTGTATGTGTGCAACTGATTGCTCCTTCCTACGTGGAGGACTTTGCATTTGTCCGTATTGAATTTCATCCTATTGACTTCAGACCATTTCTCCGGTTTGTCCAGATCATTTTGAATTTTAATCCTGTCCTGCAAAGCACTTGCAACCCCTCCCAGCTTGGTATCATCCGCAAACTTCATAAGTGGACTCTCTGTGCCATTATCTAAATCATTGATGAAGATCTTGAACAGAACTGGCCCCAGAACTGATCCCTGTGGGACCCCACTCGTTATGCCCGTCCAGCCTGACTGTGAACCACTGATAACTACTCTCTGGGAACGGTTTTCCAACCAGTTTTGCACCCACATTATAGTCGCTCCATCTAGGTTGCATTTCCCTAGTTTGTTTATGAGAAGGTCATGCGAGATAATATCAAAAGCTTTACTAAAGTCAAGATAAACCACATCTACTGCTTCCGCCCCCCAGCCACAAAGCTTGTTACCCTGTCAAAGAAAGCAGGTTGGTCTGACACGATTTGTTCTTGACAAATCCAGGCTGACTGTTACTTATCACCTTATTATCTTGATTTGTCCCATTATCTTTCTGGGTACAGAAGTTAAGCTGACTGGTCTGTAATTCCCTGGGTTGTCCTTATTTCTCTTTTGATAGATGGGCACTAGATTTGCCCTTTTCCAGTCTTCTGGAATCTCTCCTGTCTTCCATGACTTCTCAAAGATAATCGCTAATGGCTCAGATATCTCCTCAGTCAGCTCCTTGAGTATTCTAGGATGCATTTCATCACGTTATGGTGATTGGAAGACATCTAACTTTTCTAAGTAATTTTTAACTTGTTCTTTCCCTATTTTAGCCTCTGATCCTACCTCATTTTCGCTGGCATTCACTGGTTAGACGTCCAATCGCCACCAACCTTCTTGGTGAAAACCGAAACAAAGAACTCATTAAGCACCTCTGCCATTTCCACGTTTTTTGTTGTTGTTTTCTCCCCTCGTTGAGTAACGGGCCTACCCTGCCCTTGGTCGTCTTCTAATGTATTTGTAGATTGTTTTCTCGTTTCTCTTTGCCTCTAGCTAGTTTGTTCTCATTTTGTGCCTTGGTCTTTCTAATTTTGTCTCTACGTATTTGTGTTATTTGTTTATATTCAGCCTTTGTCATTTGACCTAGTTTCCACTTTTTGTAGGCCTCTCTTTTTGATTTTAGATCACTGAAGACCTCCTGGTTAAGCCAGGTGGTCTCTTGCCAGACTTCCTGTCTTTCCTACATAGCTCAGGAAACCTTTATTCCTACTGAAGAATTAACACCACTGTTGGAAGCTGTGTCCTCCTGCCCATCATTCAGTGGCTCTGTCCTGTAGTCAGAGAGGGTGCAGAGCTTCTTCCAGAAACATACTTGGAGGAAACAGTTTGTGGCATACAGTGAAATCATTTCTTCCAGCACCAGCCTCAGGTGATCTGTCGGGCAGAAGCTCCAACTTCAGCTCTCCCCCTGTGAAATACAGCTCTGTTGTAGTGTAGTCCTGGTGGCTTTCTGCTCCAGCCAGCAAAGCTGTGAATTCTGCAGGCAAATCACTCAGAAACTTCCCTGTGAGGCTGAAATGGAACTGGCTGGAAAACGGAAATTTGTTCCAGCAAAAACTTTCGTGGTTTTAAAAAAATTTTCCATCCCAAATTGGGATGAAAATTCAAAAATGTGAAATTTTTCACAGGAAGGGATTGCCAGAAAAATCCAGGAGAACCAAAATAGAATCCTTCATCTGGCTGCCTGCCCAGAAGGGCCTGGTCAATTTCACTGTCACCCCCCTCCCCGCAGAAATTGAAATCGACAAGAACCTTCCAGCTGGAGAGCCATGGTTTCAATTTTTTTCCAATGGAAGATCAAAACTTTAGAGCAAAATTGAAATTTTTCCTCTTTGATTTTTGCAAAAAGGGCATTTCTGATGGAAAATTCCCCCCCAAATTGAGCTGGGAGTTTGCAGCTCTTTGCAACATTCCCCGGCTTACAAATGTGAAAAACGTCTCCTTCCCTAAGCTCTTATGTCTCCTAAATGCCTTGTGCAGTTAACCTCCCTGCTGCCTCCTCCGGTAGTAAGAGAGCTCATGTAGAGTGGATTTATTTTAAGGCAGATTGGTTCGAAACCGGGCTCAGAAGGGAAACCATGGGACTGCTGCAGGGTCTCCGTCGTGGAGAGCTCAGTCCTCTAACTGCATTATTCTGGCAGTGATTCTTAGTGCTGCGCCCACCAGCTGCTGGTGCCAGGCCTTCTCCCAGCCCAGAGATGCTGCGTCTCCTGTAGCCATGTCCTGGGAAGGCCCCCCCGCCCGTGCCATACAGAGTTGATCCCGCTCACCTGGCTCTCTTGTTCTTTGCAGATACTTGCACAAGCCCTACCTCATTGGCGGGAGCAAGTTTGACCTGAGGATTTATGTTTACGTCACTTGCTACGATCCCCTCAGGATCTACTTGTTCAAAGACGGATTAGTGCGCTTTGCCAGCTGCAAGTAGGTCCCCCGGGGGGAGCGTTGTCTGCAGGGAGGTGGCTGTGATGGGCTCAGCAGGCGGAAGCCTCTCGACACAGCGCTCACGGTGTGTTAGCCGCTCCCATAGCGAGACGCAGCTTGTGTTGATGGGTTCGATTCCGGGAGGGGGATGCTGGCTGCCCCATATGCAGCAGAGAGATCACAACGGCGGGTGCTTGGGGCCGTCGCAGACAATGTTCTCCTGTGCCCCGCGGCGGTGGGCATAAGAGCCGTTTGTGTGCCCTCCTGGGAGGGAGGCCGGGAAATGGGAGGCAGCGAAATTGTGTTGGAGCTGGCATTGGAATGGAGCTCCCAGCCCCGCGCCTCTCGGCAGGCCCGGGCTCAGTATCCGATTGGCTGTTCCTTGTCCTTCTCCCCGGCCCAGATATTCCTCCTCCATGAAGAGCCTCAGCAACAAGTTCATGCACCTGACCAACTACAGCGTGAACAAGAAGAACACGGAGTACAAATCCAACTCGGACGAGACTGCTTGTCAGGGGCACAAATGGTAGGGGCTGGCGGGGCGGCGCCTGGCATTGGCAGCTTCCCTTCGCTACCCTCGGCTTCACTGTGCGGTATTGTGCTGCTAGTAGCATTTATATCCTACTTCTGTGCACGGAGCTCAGAGCGCTTTGCCAGGGTGCGGCAGCAGCATCCCTGTTGTAGGTGGGGAAACTGAGGCAGGGAGCGGGCAAGCGGGTTGGCCAAGGTTAGAGGGGGGTCACTGGTGGAGCTGGGAATAGAACCTGGGTCTCCTGAGTCCGGCTTGGATCACATGTGCCACGCAATTCGCTAAAAGACGACTGCCCCACCAAGCGACGCTCTGCTCTGCTGCCGCTCCAGAGCGCTTCCCTTTCCCTGCTGCTCTGCGAGGCCTCTCTCAGAATGGCACCATTGACACCACGCCGCGGTTTCAGTTTACGTATAAAAACATCTTTCTCGCTGCCACCCCGACTAACTCTCCCTGGAATCTGAGACTCATGCTGGGTTCTGTCTGGCTCATGGATCATCCCCTAGAGAAAAGATTCTGCCAGTCGTTTTCTGCCTGATCTTCCTCAGTGCAACCCTGCTGTCTTCAGAGACTGTCCTCATTAACCTCTCCACTCCCAGCTCCCACAAGTTGGGGTACAGAGGTAGGACAGTGTTTTGGGGAGTGGGTGTATTTCTGGGGGCAGAATTTGGCTGTGCCATTGGAACTTGCTTAACAATTCTGATGCATGAAGCTCCAACTGCCCCTCCAGTTGCTCTGTGGCTCTGCCGGGCTCATGGGGACCCAGCCCCTCCCTCTCGTCGCTCCGCTGGCTCTGCCGGGCTCATGGGGACCCAGCCCCTCCCTCCCGTCGCTCCGCTGGCTCTGCCGGGCTCATGGGGACCCAGCCCCTCCCTCCCATCACTCTGCTGGCTCTGCCGGGCTCATGGGGACCCAGCCCCTCCCTCTCGTCGCTCCGCTGGCTCTGCCGGGCTCATGGGGACCCAGCCCCTCCCTCCCGTCGCTCCGCTGGCTCTGCCGGGCTCATGGGGACCCAGCCCCTCCCTCCCATCACTCTGCTGGCTCTGCCGGGCTCATGGGGACCCAGCCCCTCCCTCTCGTCGCTCCGCTGGCTCTGCCGGGCTCCTGGGGACCCAGCCCCTCCCTCCCGTCGCTCCGCTGGCTCTGCCGGGCTCCTGGGGACCCAGCCCCTCCCTCCCGTCGCTCCGCTGGCTCTGCCGGGCTCCTGGGGACCCAGCCCCTCCCTCCCGTCGCTCCGCTGGCTCTGCCGGGCTCCTGGGGACCCAGCCCCTCCCTCCCGTCGCTCTGCTGGCTCTGCCGGGCTCATGTTACTTTGCCACCGCTGCCTGACTGCACAGGGAGCAGCCCTGGGGAGCTCTTTCTAATCCCTTCCGAGCAGGGCTGCACCCCAAAGTGGGGGGAGGGTGGTTCTGCCGGGGGGTGTTCTCCGATGTGTCCGTTGGCTGCTCTCCTCCGCCATACAGCGGTGCCCCCCCGGTGACTAGTTCCCAGGGTGCCATGCTGTTCCTGTCTGGGTACAGGCACTGGGGTCTGAGACCCTTCCGAGTATTATAGATCAATGGTGCGTGATGCCACTTGCCTGCCCAGCCCAAGAGATGCAGCCTTGCGCCCTGCGACCTGCCGTTCCCATGTTAAAGATGAAGGCGACTGGACCCTTCCCTCCTACTCCGCATGCCGTAACCTTTGAATCCCAACCAGAGCTTGAGGGCCCCTAGCTGAGTGTCCGGGTGGCCTGGTCTGCTTCCGGCCCTGCTGGGTGCAGTGTGGGACTCTCCACCCCCCTGGGGGCTCCTGTTTCCCTCACCCCTACAGCCTTGCAGAAGCTGCTTGGGTTCAGAAATGTCTGGTCTTGGAATCTGGCTGGAGCCTGGTAGCTGCCTCGGGAAGGAATCCTGGAGGGAGTTTTGTGCGGGATCTGGTCCAGCAGGGGACACCCCGTCAGCGTCCCGCTAAGAGCGTGGTACACGTCTGAGCCTTGCCCAACGTAGCTCTCATCAGTTCTTCAGTCGCGCCCAGCGAGGGCAGCAGTCAGAGTCGGAGGGCAGCTGCCTGCGGGAAGGGGAGGGGGTGGGGCTCTCCTCCTGGGAAGGGGGTGCTGGCCCTTCCCCCGGCTGCCCCACATTGATTGGTTCCTGGTAAGGTGCCCCGCCATGGCTCCCCTTTCCCTGGGGGTGGGACCTAGCTAGCCGCAGAGCAGGGAAGCAGCTCCCTATAGCCTCTGATGCGGCTGGGAGGCAGGGCCGGATCCGGTGACCTCGCTTTGCTCTGTCTCCACAGGGCACTGAAAGCACTCTGGAGCTACCTGAGCCAAAAGGGGGTGAACAGCGAGGCCATCTGGGAGAAGATCAAGGACATTGTTATCAAAACAATCATTGCGTGAGTCCTGGGGCCCCTCCCAGCCTCTCTCTGCAGGAGAGGCCACAGCAGCTGGGGCTGTTTGCAGCCAATCCCTGACCCTGCTGTGCTCGAAAGCCCCCATCTCCTGGCTGTCTCGCTTCCTCCCTTCATCCAGCTCTGTCCTCGAAGCCCCAATAGCAGCCAGAGATCAATGGCCATCTAGCGATGGGGCCGGACCTGCCGATTGGATCCAGGCCACTTTTTGGGAAGTTTAGATCCCACCTCTCTGCTTCCTGCAGCAAATCTGTCAGGCCTGGTTCTCGGGTGGGTGTTTTTTCTCCTCTCCATGGCACCTGCTGGAAGGCACGGTGCCCTTCGCGCCATGCGCTGAGTGGAGAGAAGCCTGTGTGTGAGTAGTGACTTTGTGTGCACAGCAGGGCACGAGGCCTTGAGTGCTTCGGTTCGCTGCTCAGCTTCCCTGACCCCTCTCTGGGTGAGGACGGAGGGAGGGAGAAAGGTTCTCAGGTGCAGGGGTGGGATCTTATTCTTAAAGCAGATCCTCCCAGCCTGGGCCTGGAAGTGGCTTCTTGCACATCTGCTCTGCGGGGGTCACTGGGCCCAGGCGTAGTGGCGTGCTGCGCTGCTGCTCCACACGGGGCTGGCCTGGTATTAATTCCGCTCCCCGCGAGTGCGTTGAAACGCCGGGGGAGTGACGCCAGCAGCGGGGACGTGCGAGTGGCGTCAAGGCTCGGTGGCCTACCCGTCCGAAACCCAGCGTCTGCTCCCCTGCCGTCAGGTCCGAGCCGTACGTGAACAGCCTGGTGAAAATGTACGTGCGGCGTCCGTCCTGCTGCCACGAGCTCTTCGGCTTCGATGTCATGCTGGACGAGAACCTCAAGCCTTGGATCTTGGAAGTGAACATCTCCCCCAGGTAGGCCGCTGGTGTTCCCCTGCCTCGCTCTGTCCCTAGCTAGCCCCGTGCCCCTGTCTGAGATCAAAGCCGCACGCAGCCATTCGCCGAACCCTGCTTCGTGTTGTGGGAGCACGATTCGCTCCCCCCGAAGGGAGATCGTACGGCGCATGGACTTCCTGGGTGTTCTTGGTCCTGGCAGCTTTCTCTGGTGCCCTGGCACTGGGTTTGGGTGAGCCAATGGCTGCATCAGAACTGGGGTGCTCACTCCTGACTGGGATCCTAAACCTCTGCAACTGGAGACGTGCCCTGGTCGTGATGCTGACCCATCCGTACTTAAGTGTGAGCACCCGGCCCTCCCCTTTCCTAATCCGCCTCTCCAAAGAAGGTGCCGCGTTGTTTGAGACGCTGTGGGGGAGCGGAGCAGGGTTGCGTCTCATACCCCCAGGGCAGGGCAACAAGGCTGGGGCCTAGTCAGACCTGGTGAGCATAGATGTCTAGGTCATGGTGAGCAGAATGCCTCTGCTGCGTGTAGCTGGGGAAGAGATGAGCCTCCCGCTCTGAGCTGAGCGTCTGTCCGTTGGGTCCCGAAGGAATTCCCTGCACCCAGCTCAGCACGACCGGCATGGCTTTTGCTGATGCATCCTGAAGTAGGAGACGGGGCTAGATGAAGCGGTGAGTCAGAGGTGGCTCGGCAGTTCATAGAATCATAGAATCATAGAATATCAGAGTTGGAAGGGACCTCAAGAGGTCATCTAGTCCAACCCCCTGCTCAAAGCAGGACCAATTCCCAGCTAAATCATCCCAGCCAGGGCTTTGTCAAGCCCTACGTTCAAGTTCCTACGTTCCAGATGGCAGAAGCGAAAGTTACAACTGGCTCGCGGCTGCCCGCTGGCACCAGGGAAAGGAATTGATGGTTCCAGTTTTTAACGCATGCCTGGGCACCAGTCCTCCCCCTTGGTCAGCGTCCTCAGCAGAGAAACGCCAAGGCTGACCAGGCAGGACTTTGTCTAGGGCGGGTTGAGGCTCATTAGTTCAAGGCACTGAGGCTGCCTGTGCTGTCCCTTGCTCCATGGAGCGGGGGCGCTAGTCCCCAGCATTAAATCAAACTGAACCCAAATAGGCCCCATGAATGGCTCTCCAGCGGGGGGAGGCGGGCAGGGCTGCTGGAGCCTCCAGCCTGGAGCTCAGACAGGTCCGTTCGATTTCCTCGCAGCCTCCATTCCAATTCGCCGCTGGACGTGAGCATCAAGGGCCAGATGATCCGGGATCTCCTCAACCTGGCTGGATTTGTTCTTCCCAATGTGGACGACGCGGTGTCGGGCTCAGGGAGCGCCAGCAGCTCCACCATCAGGTCAGGGCGAGGCTTGAGAAGGGCCTGGCTGTGTGGCCTCTTCCTTCCTGGATGGACATGTCCGGCTGCAGATGCTCCTTGGCATTCCCCCCCTTCCCTCCCCACCCAGAGGCTCCGAGCTATGCTGACAGTCTAAAGCAAGGCTGACCTAGGGTTGCCAGGTGCCCAGTTTGTGACTGTAAAGTCTGATCTGACAATGTCTGGTCAACACCCAAAGTCTGGTTACTGTGATTGGGGGAGGCGCTGGCTCCTCACCTGCACTAGCCCATTCTCAGCTCCTAGCCCAGCTCCGCAGGCCAGTCCCTCCGGACCCGGGCAGAGAGGAGGTGGTTGGGGAAAAGCCGCAAGTGATGGGAGGGGAGAAGAGGAGTGAATGGGGGCGGGGCCTTGGGGGAGGGGCAGGGCCTTGGAGGAAGGGACGAGGGGAGGTTCTGACACTCCTGCTGGAGTGTCTGGTTTTCAAATGTTACAAAGTTGGCAACCCTAGGCTGACCCATGGGAACGTGGCCTGCATCTGCCCTGATCTTCACCCGCGGGGTAGCCTGCAGAGCGCCGGCTCCAGCACGCTCCATTAGCTGGGAGCTCCTCCTGTCGCTGGAGCCACCCGGTGTGTAGCTACCCACTAGATTTCCTGGCAGGCGTTTCCATTGTAAAGAGATTTTAGTCAGCCCCTTGCAGTTGCCCTGTGTTCCCGCTAGCTGCAGCGCGACCAGGTTCAGTGCATCTGAGGCCTGATCCGTAGATCCATCCGTTGGAGAGGATGGGCCGTTCTCGGTGCTGTCACCATTCAACGGTTTCTCTTCCTGGCTGGGTGGGGGAGGTTCCTTGCTGTGTCTGAGTGCTCTTGCGACTACAGAAGGACATCAAGGAGGGGAGATGATCCAGGGCATTGGCCGTACCACTGGCCAGTCTGGAGCCTGTTGTCCCTGGAAGTGGCTACCAGTGGGCACAGGGCCAGGTGTTAGTGTCTGTACAAAACAGGCAGTTGTGGCTGTAACTGCAAGTTCCCACGGGCAGTTGTGCCTTGTTCAGTTTGCAGGAGCCTCTTCTATTGCTCACTTTCCCTGCACCTCTGAATATGCCACCTCCAGTCTGTGTTCAGGGACTGTCACCCGGTCACCGGCTGCTCGTGTGTCTGAGATGGTCCAGGTGCTTTCTTACGGCTCTGCACAGATCTGCAGCCACTTCCCTTTGGCTTTTATTAAAGGGGAAGGAGGTGGGAGGGGAGTGCTGCCTGCTCTTCGATCCCTGCCTCCAGAGGTAACCGGGGTGAACAGCCGAGGAGGGGGATCAGATTTAGTCCCAACTCTTCTTTCTGCCAGTTGCTATGTGAGGCACGTTCATGTGCCCACCGTGCCCCCACACTCCCACTGCCACGGGCCAGCCCGAGCGAAAACGGCCAATTTCTTGTGTACTGGTGGCTCTTCACGATACATTCTGTACCTCACTAAATGCAGCGTTTGACTATTGCAGGAGCAGCCGTGCATCTCCCAACATCCGTAGCAAAAAGCCCCTGTAAATGTTTCATGTCATTGCTGTTAGCAGCTGTCACAGAGTCCCCGGGCGATGCTCTGGGACTGCTCCCCACAAAGCCAGTCAGGACTTTGTGGAGCCTCCTCTCCCTCGGAGCAGACTGTCTTCAGGGCAAGGAGCTCACACGGCTTCACCTCCTGGGTCTCTCCTGGGAGCATTCAGCATATGCCCCTCCGTGCGCTTCCCACAGCGAGTCCGCCCAGGTGAGGTCCAGGGGAAGTCAGAGGGTCCTGCACCCCCGCTTCGCAGTCAGACGTGACTCTCAGCCAGCCAGTAACACAGAGGTTTATTCGATGACAGGAACATGGTCTAAAACAGAGCTCGTAGGTACAGCGGCAAACGGGACCCCTCGGCCGGGTCCATTATGGGGTTCAGAGAGCCAGACATCCACGTCTGCCCTCCCTCCCCATCCCCAGGTAGCTCCAACTCTCAAACCCTCTCCAGCCCCTCCTTCTCTGGGAAAAGAACAGGAGTCTCTAAGGTGCCACAAGTACTCCTGTTCTTTTTGCGGATACAGACTAACACGGCTGCTACTCTGATATCCTTCTCTGGGCTTTGTCTCTTTCCTGGGCCAGGAGGTCACCTGATCTCTTTGTTCATCTTTAGCTATTTCCTTGCAGGGGGGAAGGGGCCCTGGCCATTTGTTGCCAGGGAGACAGAGTGTCAGTGATTTATGCACACTGGCCTTTTCCCACCACTTAGAGACTTAAGAAATGCATAGGGGAAACTGAGGCACCCACACAGCATTCAGAGGAAACATTAAGAACAGTCCCACTTCGTCACAGCAGCGAATTATAAGAGTTATGTAGCAGGTTCCTGGCATTTCCGTTCATACTCAGTGTTTCTCCTCCTTCGCTGTTCAAATCCCACCTGGCCGCGTGCTTTGTTAGAACTCCTGAGCCGGGGGGTGCGTGGAATCCCTCGCTGGTGAGGTTAGTCAGTCGGTCGCTGGCCCTTCACCCAGAGCGAGGGGAGCTGGGCTGCTGGATGTGCCCCCTCTCTGAGGAGGCCCAAAACCGAGCACTACAGATCCAGCGTTAACCCAGGTCTGGCTGCTTTCCCTAGCCAGCCGTTCCCTGTCCTCCCCAACTTCTCCCTGCCCTTTCAGGTGCTTTTTACTTCCTGGGACAGGCCGCTGGGTGCCCTTAAGCTGCTGCTGCTGTTCAGTGCTCCCCAATGTCCCGGAACTCGCTTGGAGAGGCTGAGGAAGGGCAGCGTGTTACCCGGGGCGTCTCCTTGCTGATCTAAGTGCCCACTTGGCCGAGCTCGCCCTTGGGTGGGGGAATACTGATGGCACATCTCCTTTTGTTTAGTCTAACCAGCACCACGAAGGAGAAGCCGAAGTCGGCCCCGGAGCAGTTCACGGCAGAGAAGATGAAGCGAGCGTATTACTTGACACAGAAGCTACCTGATCAGGTGTGAGGCGCGTCTCTTCCCCAGCACTCGCCGCAGCTGCTTCTGTCTTGCCCCCCCCCGACAAGCTGGCCCTGTGGCGTGTTCCCGTATTTCAGTCCCCTGCTGTTTCTCCTTTTCATGCTGCATCCCCTCTGACTGGGGCAATCGGGTGTCAGTCTAGTTTGTCAAATGCTGCTTCCTATTGGGGAACTTCTGGTTTTCGCCCTTCATTTGCCTAAAAATTGACCAGCCCAGTTTCCTCTGCAGTTGTTTTCATGCCACTTGCGTTACGTTTGCAGTGGTTATATCCTGACGTGTCACTGGGGGAGAGCTGTCTGACAGGCACCCTGACCACCAATGAATTGGTTTTAGGAGAGAGCAGGACAAATCTATGAGGGCGATTGTATGAAGGGATGGCTTGTGATGGTGGGGGCAGGGCTCAACAGCTCTGGAGGTTGTTTCTGGTTTGTATCTGATGTTCCTAACACTCATGCTTCAGGGTTTGAGTCAGCCAGCAGCAGGGGTCAGGAAGGGATGTTTCCCTGCAATGTATTCTGGGAGCTTTTTAAATCTCCTGCCTCTGAAGCATTGGGATAGCCACGGCTGGAGACTGGCCATCGGGCGGGGAGGGGCAGGGCTCTGAGGTGGCACCGAGCATTCTCTCTCTCTCGGGTGTGTGGCTGGCTGGCTCTGGCTCACACGCCCAGGGTCTCGCTGATTGCCGTATGTGGGGTGGGAAGGGAATTTCCCCCCAGCTCAGACTGGCAGGGACCTTGGGGGTTTGTCTCCTTCCTCTGCAGCGTGTGGGTCACTTGCCAGGTTCATCTGGGTGTATCTCACGTCAGCATTGCCCTGCCATGATGGGGGCCTCGGGCACTGGTGCCCCTCGCGCCCTCCTCTCCTCTGCCTGTGGCACATCATGGGCTGGTCTCCTATGGGCTGTGCTACTTGGGGTCTCATGTCCATTGGGAAGGTTTAACCCGGGCCTTGGGGATTGGGACTCTGTCCCCAGCTCACCACGCTTCCTTTGGGATTCTGCAGGTAACCTCTGTGCCTCAGTTTCCCCCTCCTTAATACCTGCCTGTTGCTCAAGGGACGTCCGCAGTCAAGTGCACTGCGATCCCGGGGTGAAAAGCACTGTGGGGCTGAGCAGTAGGGAGGGGAGTGGGAATCTCTAGCTCTTCCTGACCCTGGGGCGCTCTCGGCTGCAGGATTTCTACTCCTCCGTCCTGGACATCCTGACCCCGGACGACGTGCGGGTGCTGGTGGAGACTGAGGACGAGTTTGCTCGGCGCGGGCACTTTGAGCGGGTGTTCCCAACCCGGATCTCCATGCGGTACCTGCGCTTCTTCGAGCAGCCGCGCTACTTCAACATCCTCACGGCCCAGTGGGAGCTGAAATATTACTTGAACAAACCGCGAGGTAACCAGCTGCCCCCGGAGGCATGTGCCGCCGGCTTGGGGCTGGGCAGGGATGGGTCTTGTCACATTGGTCATCCAGTGCCATCATCAGAAACCAACACGCCAGGCCCTGGGCCAGCCGGGACCATCTGCCCTTCTGCGTGAGGTTTGGGGCCAGCTGGCTGCCCTGCGGCCATCACTTCCCTGAGAGATCTGTGCTTGCTACACGCAGCAGCTTACCCCCCACTCCACCCACCCACCCACCCCGTGTGCGTCTCCATTGGCTGCAGCATCTCCTCCGCCGGGTCGCTGGTTCTGAGCGCCACCGCGGCCCCAGGGTCGGTGTGTTCTGTTCGCTCTGTTGTGGGCAGAGCCCAGCTGGCTTAGGGGCTGATCCCCTTTGGGGGTGTTGTAGCTTGTCCTTCCCCCAGGCACTAGGCCAGGCCGCCGTATCTCCTGCGAAGCCGGCACACCCCTTTGGGCAAAGGGACTGGTTGGTGCTCAGAGCACCCCTGTAGAGTTCACAAGGAGCAATGGTTCCCTATACAGCAGGGCGCTCGTCCTCACTGCCCCCCACCCACCCGAAAGGGCCGAGTGCTGCCTCCAGATTCGTAATACGTGCCTTACTGCGAACCTCCGGCCCTTCCGGTAGCGTCCCGGGACCAGAGTGTGAACACTTCTCCCGTTCCTGCTGTCCCGTCCCGGGGGAGTAACCGTGGGCAGTGGCATTAGACTGCTCGGTTTCACTTCATTGTCATCAGTGTCAGCCCGGGCCCTCTCCTACAGGCTGAGATCCCAGCACTGCCTGGGAATGTTCAAATTGTTCAACAGCCCCTCGGGAAACGTCTCAGTCCGTTGGGGTTTGTTCCCACCTGGGAAGTGGGGGGGAATCGGGTCTGTGCCCCCTTCTTTTGCTGCCATGTGATGTCTGAAGGAGGCCTCTGAAGCGAGGGGACAATTCTGCCTGTTAAACACTCGAAATTCAGGTCTTGTCTCCCCTGGGAGACTGTCGGACGATCGGGACGGGCAGGGGGTATCCAGGACGGGTTGTCCCCCTGGGGGAAAGCCTGTGGATTAATCTAAACTGCACAAGAGCACTGAGTGTGGGATAAGAGCCCCCACATTGCTGTGCACACTAGTTGTGCTTTAAATCCACACCCAAGCTCCTTCCCCACATAGACAAGCCCTTACGTGAGAGGGGAAGTGAGTTCTCTTGAGGCTGCTCAGAATCTGTGGGATCTTTGAGCCAGCCTCTCCCTCCCCTCCACTGAAGAGCTGTGTCCATGGCCGACCTCAAGTTCTCCAGCAACACCAGAGATCCTTCCACAGGAGCAGGGAAGCCAGCTCCAGGCATTTCCCCTGCAGCCGAAAAGGGCCCAGCCCCGGCCTTTGTTCCCGGACGTCCCAGACAGTCTTAGAAACCAGCCGCCTGCTGCAAGGAGAGGCAGCTGAATGCCAAGCAGCCCCCGTGGTCTCTTGCAGAGGGATTGGGCCGTGCGGAAGCGTCAGGCTGAATTCTCTCTCCTCCCGCAAGCAGCAGAATGCATTCTCCTCTTCAGGCCGCTGGGCCGTGTTGCAAGGTCCCTGCAGGCCAGCAGGGCCCCCTCCGTTAGATGTGCCCATGCCGCGTAGCAGAGCCATGGTGACTCCAGCGGGGAGGCCTCACGCTGCCTGGCCCGTGCCCCCGGGCTTCTTACTTCGCAGGCCCCTTTCCCTGCTGGGCTCCGTGTGTAATGCGACGGGCAGGGAGCCTGGCGAGGGCTTTGGGGCATGTAGGATCGCCGAGCTGGGCTGTCGTTTGGGTGTTACCAGGCAGGTGGAATGGGCCCTGGGATGAGATCAGTGTAACATCCCTTCTCCTTTGAGATGACCCAGGAGGTTTCCGTTCTTGGGATGTGTCCTGGGCCGAGTTGAACTCGGAACACCAGGAACAGTCAGAACCTGTCCCATCCAGCGACACGGGCTCCGTTTGCCAGCCTGAGAGCGCTGTGCCAGTGCGGGGTTGGACAGATCCCAGCTTGTCTCCAGGTGGGAGGGACCCGGAGCCCAGTGGGAGCAGGTCAGCTGGGTTTGGAAAGCAACGGAGTAGTTTTGTGGCCACTCTTTGGAGCTGCCATGCTAGGAGAAGGGGAAGCCAATCAGTGAGCTGGTGCGGTCTAGGGCCGTCCCCTTCCCCTGAAGCATCCGACATGCAGGAGCCCAGACTGGCAAACACTGTGTTTCTGGGCGTGGCCAGGGACACCCCGTGCCAGGAGCCCAGCCTCCTCTCTGCGTCGCCCGCGTCTCACTGCCTGCCCGTCCTTTTTCAGGTTTGGATCTGTTAAGAAACTGGTGTCACAAAGGGTACCTGAGCGGGGCACTGACGGACTTGGCCCAGACGGTGAGTGTCTTCCTCGAGCCAGCTGCCCCCCGACCCCCGTCTCTCTCGGCTCCTTCCCTCCTTGCGGGCCCAGGAGCTCATCCTGGCCAAGGGTCCTGAGTCCAGGGGCTTTCCCTGCCTTTGGGCAAGGCGGGGAGGAAGCCCCCTGGCTCGGGGTTTTCATCACCCACAGAGCGCTCTCCAGCTTCCTCTCCCTCCCTTAGTGCCGGGGGGCTCTCCCCACCCGTATCTCTGCCTGTCCAGTGCTCCCCTCTCTTCCAGGGTTCTGGGGGCACCGGGCCTGTCAATGCCAGCCAAGGCTGCTCAGTAGTACTGAGACTAGTGTTAGGGGTTCAGGGCACTGTCCCGACACTCCGCTGCCCAGTCCTCTGCCCCGCTCCACCTTGGGAAGAGAGGCCTCATTCTGCCCCCCCCCGGGCCAGCTGCAAGTAGCACGCATCCGCCTGCCTGGCGCGCAGAGCCACGACCCTCACCTCCAGGCCTCGTTAGACATTGCACCAAACGCCGCCCCGCCCACCTCTGGGGGGGGCACTGCGGGCCCCGTCGGGTCGGTTCTAGCGCTGAGGCTGATAGAACGGCGGTTGCTGGCGCGATCCAGCGGTTGCAGCGTGCGAAAGGTGCCTGCCGGTGGAGGGGGGAGCTGCTGAGCCAGCCCAGGGTCTCTGCACTGACGGGGGGGATTCTGCCATTACCCTTCTTCTCCCCTCCCAGTGGTCACTGCCCAGGCCCCATCTCTTCCCCAAGAGCGACGGCCACCTGAACGGCTTCTGCAAACTGGAATCGGGCCGATTCGGGTGAGTGCCCGCTGGCTGTCCCGGGGCGTGGCCAGGCCCTGTGGGGAGGGGCGGGCGTACCTGGCCTTGGGGCTGCCGTATGGGGAAGGAGCTGGGACTGATGGCAGCGCTGCGCTGGGGGGGGGCAAGGAGGAGCTGCCCACCCTGCGTTGGCTTTCGAAGGAGCAGTCGGGCTAGGCTGATGCGCCCGCGGGTGACCTCTCCTGGGTTCTGGGCGTGGTGGTGAGCAGGTCAGGTGTGCAGGGCGCACTAGCAACACCCACAGCTGCTTCGTAACTAGCAGAACTGTCCCGTCAGCCGGGGTGCTCCTGCGTCTGCCTCTTACCCACCGCAGCGAGCCGGGGACTGACACCAACCCCCCTCCCAGGCCCTTCCTGCTGCAGCTGCCCCGCTGGGACGTTTGGGGGCCTGGGCGGATCATCCTTTCTCTAGCTCCGCGTCCCCAGGCGCTAAGCAGCCTGATGTTCCCTTTTCCTGCAGCAAACCTCTTCTTCCGAGAGCTGCCGAGGAGGTTCCCAAGCCCCTGGAGCCCAGCGCTTGCCCACAGAGTTTACCTCTGATCCAATACAGCAGTGGAGCCGTCAAGAAACCCGTCCTCCCGCCGACGCGGCGCCACCTGTCTGACTCCACCTTGGTCATGTGACCGAGAGCCAACGGCCCCTCGCCCTGGCGCGGGGACGCACGAACCTACCTCAAAGGACGCCGCTGGTGCTGGAGGCCGGCGAGTCGGCGGAGCCTTGTGGGCCACGCGCTGGCCCCAGGGGTATTTTTGGAGACGGATTATTACTTGGCCAAAGGGTTAGATGCTCAATGTCTAGTTTTTAAAAACAAAAGAAATGTCCGGCCCCTGCAGCCTTGGGAAGGCAGCTTTGTTCCTGAGGGCGGGGGCATTTCAGATCTGCAAGTGCCTCTCCACTGCCAAGTGCCCTCACGGGGAGGGGCCACTGAGCAAAGGGGTGGGGTTGTGTGGTTTAACCAGGCTGAGTTCAGCGCGGGCTAGTGTCCCCCCAGCCCTGGTAGCCAGCAATCCTGGGCTGTGACCCCGACTCAGCCTTGCCAGGAGATGTTGCTGGCCCCTCCGCCTCCCCTGCTACTTTTCTCCTCCGGAAGGAGCAGACTTCGGGGTCTTTTTAATCCGTGTGGGTCGGCCCCACGCGAGCAGCCCCCAAGCTCTTAGCAAACCTCCCCCCTCTGCTCCCCAACCTGCCCCTGGGCCCCTAGGGAAACGGCGGGGGTTAAAAATCAGGGGAGTGTCGCTGCGCTGGCCGCTGGCAACAGCTGCTGCTCTGCAGAGCCCCCGCTCGGGCCCCGTTCCACTAGCAATGCAGGGCAGGCAGGGGATCCCGGCCCGGCAGGCTCGGCTCCTGCCCTACTTACAAACACTGTTGCACTTAGCGAAGAGCCCGTCTACACTGCTAACGCCTTGGAGTGTGTGTGGCGTGAGACCCCGAGGGCCGTCCCATTGCGGGGAGCCGGTGGCCCTGGGCTGCGCTCGGGTGGAGATGGGGCCTTTGACGGTACAAGCTGCAGCCAATGCGGTTCCGGGAGGCTCCCTCTCCTGGGCCGGGGCCTTTTATTCTGCCCTTTCCCAAGGATCTCGATTAAAGTTTAACACCCAACGGCGCTGACTGATTTGTGTCGCCGGGTGCGCTCGGCAGCCAGCGACTGATCTTCCCTCAGCCAGTCGTGTGCTTCCTCCTGCTCCTTTCCCCGCTCCGTGCCTCAGAGCCACCCCCCTTTTCTCCCCGCTCTTCGCCTTGCCGGCTGACCCTCCTCTCTGAGCTCTCACTGTACAGCCCTGGGAGCTGGGGTGACCCGGGCGAGGGCCGGCGGCCGCAGCCTCTGTTAATCCAGCCACTGGCTGGGAGGGCGCCCGGGGCCAGGGCTTGCATTTCTTGGCCGTGTAGCTACATTCGCACCTTCCAGCCGCCGTGCACCAGGGAAGGACGCTTGCTACTTGCGTGCTCGGTGCTGACTGACAGGTCGGCTGACTCCACGCGAGCCTGACACTTAAGAACTCGCCCCAGCTGTCCCCAGCCCTGTTCGTGTTCTTGGGAGTGGATTGCTGCTGCTCGGTTGGCTTGGGAGGGAAGGTCCAGTCCTGAGGCCTTCTCCTTAATGGAGGAAAGGACTTAACCCCTTTCCCCCGCACCCTGAGGCTCAACCCCTTATCGCAAGAGGCCAGAGCCACGTCCCGGCGTGCGATTGTCCATCTCGGACACACACACACACACACACGGACACACACACACACACCCCCACCCACCCGTCATATTAAAAATGAGGGCTGGCCCCTCTATTACCTGGAGCAGGGCTGTGCGTCTCTGACACGCTGGGTCAAGGTTGGGCTTTTCCAGATCTGACACAGCTGCTCTGGCCCCAGGGGGGAGCAGCTTGGGGAAAACCAGCAAGGGGGAGGGGGAGCGGGCTGCTGTAAGTTGAAGGCATCTTGCGGCTGGGCCCCGGGCTCGCTCACGAGGGCCCTGCTGGGGGGCAGGGGAGCTGGCCGGTTGCAAGGCCACCTGCATGAAGTAAATGCCTTAAGGGGGCGTGGACGGGAGGTCCACATTCAACAGACGGTCGAGGGTCTTCTCGGCGTCTGGCACAGTGATTGCCTAAGGGCTGCTAGCACCAAGGAGCCGCTGTCCTGGTCTCGCTGGAGGCCAGCACAGGAGCTGGGTTCGAGCGCCAGAGCCCTGCTGTAACTCCGGCGCTGAGATCAGGAGCTGCCCCCCTTCCATCTGCATCCTGCACATTCCAAGCCCAGTTTGCCCAGCCCCTGGGCCTATGGAAAGGGGGAGATGGACCCAGCTCTGCAGAGGTGCTGGCAGTGCCACTCAGCAGTGGGCTGCTAGGACCCTGCCTGGCACTACGGGGGAATTGCATGGGCCACCTGCAGCTGGACTGTCTCTCCCTCTCCCCCTCACCCCCCATCCTCATCTCCCTGCCAGGAGAGGCCCCATCGGGCTGGCAGGCCCCCCCCCGCCTTCAGCCTCTCCCTCCCCATACTACTCCTTCCTCCTCAGCCTGCCCTGCAGTGGAGAGGAGAGAAGAGGAGAGGGCTGCCCCTCCTCGGGCATGCACACGGCTCGCTGTGGTGTCCCCTTCCCAGTGCCCCAGCAACCCACTTGGTGCTTGCTGGGCCATTGGATTCACCCGCCTGGCTAAGCGGGGCCACCCATCTCCTGGGGGACTTTGTCAGTGGCGAGCTCGGCTGTCAGGGACGCTCCCCCTCGGCCTAACACAGGGGTGTTAGCGCCAGCCCTGCCTCGGGTTCTACCCCACGACCTGACAGAGCGGCCAGGGTGAAACCGGAGAGGCCTGGGGGGGTTGTCCTCCCTCCCCAGTGGCCAGTGCCTTAATCCCCCATCCTGGCAGGGGCGGAGGGACACAGTCCTGCCAGCTTAGCAGGACCCAGGGCCTTGCCCTCGGGCAGGAACCAAAGCCTCTGGAAATCCTGGCATGGCTTAGATGAGGGTCAGCCAAAGCACAGCTGGCAGCCCATGCCCCTGGCGAGCACTTCTCCCGCTTGGGCCAGGCCCCCGTTGTGGCCTTCCTTGGCCAATGGCCTTGGCTGGACATTCCCAGTTATTCCTCCGCGCCCTGGCCCTAATCCTGTCCATGCTGCCCCGCCAGAACTGGAACTGCTGCGGAGAACGGGGCTGCACAGCGGGGCCGGACACCGTGTCCGTGGGAGGCTGCCCCAGCATCCTGCCGGCACGTTACGTGTTCTGAATTCCCGGCTGCGTGGGTAGCTCCCCGCAGGGGCCGGAAGTCTGAATTTCTGCGGGGTGGTTGCTGGTTTGCTGGAGGGAGTTCCAATAACCGTTGTAAGTGCGGAGCGGCTCTCAGCATCGGCCTGGGCTCCAGCCCTTGCCCGCCGGGCAGCCTGCTGGCGGGCGAACCGCTGCTGGGTCTGGGCCTTCCCCACGGCCCTCCGCCTTCTGCCTGCAAAGCCTGCCCGAGCGGGCGCTTGGCCCATTGGCCCATCCGTGTGCTTCCTTCTCCCTCGGGCTGGCGCTGTTCTGTAGCCACGCTCCCGCCACTTCCCCCGGGGCCCTGTACCCCGCTCTGCATGCACTGTATGAAGGTGGTACCAGCACGCCATCTCCTGGGGAAACTGAGGCACAGAGCTGCCTCCTTCAGTTACCTGATGCTGGCTTCCTACCCACTAGTCCTCACGACCTCCTGCTTCAGAGACGGTAAGGTTAGAAGGGAGTGTTAGAAATCATCTCCTGGGACCTCTGGGACGACATGCTCCCTGTCGTTTCGGCCTGGCGCGAGGGTCCGAGCGGGATTCAGAGATCACACCCACGGCCTTCGAGATGCTCAGCCCACCTGCCTTGGTACACGTGAGCTCGTTATGCCTTTTATGAGCTCCGTTAACGAGGCCTCGCTCACATCCATACAGGACCAGGGCAGAAATACGGCTGCATCCTTCCTCTGCACCTCTTCCTCTCGGCTCCAGCTCTCACGGCTGCCTGGCTGGGAGTTCAGGGGGTTACTGGAGCCAGAGAGGATCCTTCTATAAATAGATCTGCAGCCCTCGCCCAGCTGCCAGCAAGCCGCAGACTAGGGCAGGGAACGTAAAGAGCCCTAGGGAGGGAGCGGGGCAGGGAGCCTGGCCCAGCGCGGGCTCACAGGAGCAAGGCAGACAGGAGCTGTGGTGGTAACAGGCTGGCTGCAGCATCTGCCAGCCCTCGCTGCCTTCGGAGCATCCCCAGATCCTGCTCCCAATGCACCCCCACAACCCTTCTCCCCCTTCCTTTGTGCTGCCAGCGCCCGGAAGAGGGGTTGGGTGCGAGCGCCCGTCTCCCCTCCTACAGCAGGAGCCGGGGGTTCTGCCAGCCTGGCCAGGCCCCCCGTGCTGCACTGAGGGACGGGGAGATGCTGCAAGACCCCAGTCAGCGCAAAGGAACTTCCCACGCCGAGCTCATGGCCTGGGGCTGACTGCTCAGAGTCCCAGCCAGGCCAGCAGCTGTGGGGGACTCGGCCCTGCCTGGCCAGGTCCTGGGGAGAGCAGGGCTGCGGTGACCCAGGCGGGGAAGGACCAAGCCCCAGCCCTGTGCGTCTGGAAGTTGGGGTAAAGTCATGGGGCAAATTCCCCTCTGGGGTAGAACTCCCCTGAGTCCTGGGTGGCAGGGCAGGGTGAGATGGGGCCAGGAGCGCTGCGCCCCGGCTGCTGCGGGTCACGGATGGATCCGTGCTGGGAGCAGGCGTCTGGCCTGCAGAGCTGGGCACGGCCACTGAGCAGGACAGGGCTCTCCGGCCAGGGATATGCCGGAGTCGGGAGGGGCTAAGCCCACTGGTCCCTGGGGCCCAGGGATCCCTGCAGCCTACCCCAGCTGCTCCGGGCGGGGAAGCACTAGCAGGTGCCAGGCACAAGGCATCTGGGGGCCGGGGGGCGGCTGGATTCCCTGTTTGGAGCGTGAGTCACCCCTGAGGAATTCCCTATGGCAGCAGTGGGTGAGGAGGGGGAGGGGAGCTGGCAGGGCCCCGCAGCCGCTGGGAGCTGGGGTCGCAGCGTGGCGGGGAGCATGGCACGGGCGGAGGTGGGGCTGGGTGCCAAGGTGGGACGTTCTGCGGGTCAGCGCCAGAGCAGAGTGCGGGGAGACCCCGACCCTTCCACCTGCAGTGAGCTGGTCTCCCCTCAGCGACCCTGCGACAACAAACCAGTGCACCCGGCCCCTGGCAACCCTACCATAACAAACCAGCGCGCCCAGCCCCCTGCGACAACAAACCCGTGCACCTGACCCCTGGCAACCCTACAATAACAAACCAGGGACCCCGCCCCCCGGCGACAACAAACCCGTGCCCCCGGCGACCCTGCAATAATGAAACAGCGCCAGAGGCCCCCAGCCTGGAGAAGCGAATCTGGGACAAAACAAAGGTGTTTAAGGCCCGGCTTGACAAAGCCCTGGCTGGGATGATTTAGTTGGGGATTGGTCCTGCTTTGAGCAGGGGGTTGGACTAGATACCTCCTGAGGTCCCTTCCAACCCTGCTATTCTGAGAGTCTCTGATTCTAAGTGAGGGGCTCCCTCGGGACTGGCTCTGCCCCACCCAGTGCTCACCGGGCTCCCTGCAGGCTGGGGGCTCTGCCCGGCCTCTCGCAATGTGTGTCTGAGCCCCCGGCCGAGCTCACTGCCCCTCGCTGGGCAGCGCGAGAGCCTTCTCCAGCGCAGCCCCGGTGCTGCCCTGCCCACCTCCCTCTGCCCCGAGGCTGCCCCGCTGCATTTCATCTCCCCGGCAGCCCCCGGGACTTCCCCCTCACTGGCTCCCGTGGCCAGCTCGCTGCAGGGTTACTGGCCTAGCTGAGTCACTGATTCACCACCCTAAGCACAGCCCTGGAGGTGTCGGGCACAAATCCGGCCTCCTTCCCCACCCTGGCCTCCCTTCTCCGTCCCCAAACACCCCCCATCCATCCGTCCCCTTCCAACCTGTGTGTCTGTCCCCAAACACCCCCCCATCCATCCACACCCCCCAACCTGTGTGTCCGTCCGCAAACACCCCCCCATCCATCCACACCCCATCTGTGTGTCCGTCCCCAAACACCCCCCCATCCATCCACACCCCAATCTGTGTGTCCGTCCGCAAACACCCCCCATCCATCCGCCCCCCATCTGTGTGTCTGTCCCCAAACACCCCCCCATCCATCCACACCCCATCTGTGTGTCTGTCCCCAAACACCCCTGTGACGTTATTGACATAAACTGGGACCGTATAGATCATTGTTGCAACCAAGGTCCTGTAGTGGCACCCAAATCTTGTATAAAGGGGGTCAAATGGGGTGTCTAGGACAAGGTTATGGTTTACTGGTTATGATTATGCTGTCTAGATGTGTGTATCAGTTTTGTAGTTGAAGTTATGAATATTGGCTCTATACTGTCTGTATGGCAAACTTATGCTATGCTTCTGGGTGACATCCCAGACAAGCTGAGATTAGCTCTGCCTAGCCTGCTTGATGGCCCATTGTGACGAACTGGGACTGTTCTTGCTGGGGTGTGTGAATGCTGACAGGGGAGTGTGACTAGGATGGTCTGCATCGGGGGATGGGAGCCGGCCCAAGGGAACATACCTGAGCTTGTAACATGAGAACCCAGGAGGGGGTTGGAGGTCAGATGACTCCGGGGCCCGGGAAACTGAACAAAGGCTGTGGGAGGGGTCGCTGAAGGCAGAGTGCTGGAAGCAGGCTGGAAGGAGGCTGGAGAGATGGCTGGGAGGCAGAGATGGCTCTGACCCCCCAAGGGGGTGGGCTGGCATGCCCTGGGACCCCAAGCTGGACCTAACTGAGGGGGGCCCTGTTGTCTGTGCCTGCAAGACCTGTCTTGGACTGTATTCCTGTCATCCAAATAAACCTTCTGCTTTACTGGCTGGCTGAGAGTCATGGTGAATCGCAGGAAGCCGGGGGTGCAGGGCCCTGAGTTCCCCAATACTCCGTGACAACTGGTGGCAGCGGTGGGATCTACTGCACCCCGTGGACGGCGCTTCCTGCAGTAAGTGACTGGGGAGCAGTAAAACGAAGGGGGATGGACGGGAACCAGGCCTGCTGAAGAGTGGGAGAGAGACGGTTATTACCCCTGGGAGTGTGTGACCAGCGAGAAGGACTTTTGCAGTAACAGGGTCCCCCGGGGGGATCGCAGCGAGTGGTCCCAGGGGCGGAGGAGTCTGCAGCTCGACCCTGGCAGAGAGGTGGTGACCTCGAGAAGGGCTGGCACACTAGGGGTCCCCCTGGGAACTGTGGGGAGCTGTGAGCACACAGGCCGGTGAGTGGCCAGCAGGAAGATGTATGCCCAGCGGCTTAAGAGCGACCTGGTGGAGCTGTGCAAGCAGAGGCAGCTGCGCATTGGGAGGCTCACCAAAGAACAGCTCATTGCCCAGCTGGAGGCGGAAGATCGTGCGAATGAACTGATCCCTGTGTCTCAGGGAAGCAGCCTGGCAAATGCAGCGCAGGCACCAGTGTCTGTCCCAGCTGGGAGTGGTCAGCCGGCTGCTGAGGGCTTCCCGAGACCCCTCCTTCCTATACCTAGGGGAAGGGTGGGGAGGAGCCCAGCAAATACCGAAGGCGCCGTGACCCCCCCGGCCAGCAGGGGGTCCCCCCGGCGAAGCTCGCCGGCCAGCAGAGGATCCTCCCGGCGACGTTCGGCATCCGGGGAGCGGAATTGGCTGGAATGGGAGAAAGAGCTAAAACTGAGAGAGCTGGAGGATCGTGAACGACAGAGACAGCATGAACGGGAGGAGAATGAGAGACAGAGACAGCATGAAGAGCGACAGCGTCAGCATGAACTGGAACTGGCGAGATTGAAGGGCAGCGAACCCCCGGCTGCGGTGAGTGAGGGGGGACCCAGGACTGCACGGAGCTTTGATAAGTGCATCATGGCCCCATACAAGGAGGGGGAGGACATGGATGACTTCCTGGAGGCCTTTGAGACGGCCTGCGAGCTGCACCGGGTGGATCCCGCGGACAGACTCCGGGTCCTTACCCCCTTACTGGACCCCAAATCCGTGGCATTGTACCGCCAACTGGGAGAGGCAGAGAAAGGGGACTACGAACTATTCAAAAGGGCCCTGCTACGAGAGTTTGGGCTGACTCCTGAGATGTACCGGGAAAGGTTCCGGGGTCAAGATAAAACCCCTGAGATCTCATATTTGCAACTAGCCGTCCGCATGGAAAGATACGCCAGCAAGTGGGCTGGTGGGGCCCAGACGAAGGAGGACCTGATTAAACTGCTGGTACTGGAGCAACTGTATGAGCGGTGCCCATCCGACCTGAGGCTGTGGTTGGTGGACAGAAAGCCAGAGAACCCGCGACACGCCGGGCAGCTGGCTGATGAGTTTGTAAAGAGCCGGTCAGGGGGTGGCAGGGAGGAGCCCCAAAGGAACAGGCCCGCCGCGATGCAGAGAGAGAGTCACCCTGGGACCTCCCAAAGAGGGAATATGGGGAATCCCCCCCCACGGGGAATGCCCAGCGTCAGGGACAACCGACCGGCTCGAGGGGACCCACAGGACATGAGCTGCTATTACTGCGGCCGAAGAGGCCACGTTCGGGCCCAGTGCCCCAAGCTCAAGGACAGACTGAGCAGACCGAACCCGCATAGGGTTAACTTGGTAGAGGCCCAGACGGACGAGGGGCAGGCTTCTCACGCAAGAGGGGCTGGCAGCTTATCAACTGCTCAAGAGAGAGAAGGGCCCCAGGCCAGCTCCTCTAGGGGGCTGGATGCCCCAGACTCAGGGTTTTTGGTTTATACGGTGGGCGCGGGGCTGTCCCTCCGGAGAGAGTACCTTGTTCCCCTGGAGGTGGATGGGAGGAAGGTCAATGGATACTGGGATACGGGCGCAGAGGTGACGCTGGCCCGGCCCGAGGTGGTGGCCCCAGATCAGGTGGTGCCCAACTCCTACCTGACCCTGACGGGGGTGGGCGGAACACCAGTCAAAGTGCCCGTGGCAAGGGTACACCTGAAGTGGGGGGCCAAGGAGGGCCCCAAGGATGTGGGGGTACACCCGTATCTGCCCACTGAGGTATTGATGGGGGGGGACCTGGAGAACTGGCCAAGCAACCCCCAAAAGGCACTGGTTGTGACCCGCAGTCAGAGCCGGCGAGGGGCCCTGCGCCCTGGCCTTGGGGGGGGTGCCTTGCCTGAGGCGCAGGACCCTAACCTGGTGGGGAGGGAACGCCCAGGGACGCGGCTCAGGGAGGCTGCAGCTTCGGACCCAGCGGGCGAGAAAGAGCAGGTGGCCATCCCTGTCCCAGCTGCTGAGTTCCAGGCCGAGTTACAGAGAGACCCCTCCTTGCGGAAGATAAGGGACCTGGCCGACCTCAATGCGGTACAGACCATGGAACGAGGTGGCCGGAAAAGGTTCCTGTGGGAGAAGGGGTTCCTGTACCGAGAATGGGCTCCCCCAGGGAAAATGGAGTCAGGGGGGATCAGGAGGCAGCTGGTGGTACCCCAGAAGTATCGCCGCCAGCTGCTGTGCCGGGCCCATGACATTCCCCTCTCAGGGCACCAGGGAACCTGGCGTACCCAGCAGAGGCTGCTACGGAGCTTTTACTGGCCTGGGGTCTTTGTTACTGTCCGACAGTACTGCGGATCCTGTGACCCCTGTCAGAGGGGGAGGAAGGCCTGGGACAAGGGGAAAAGAGCTTTAGGACCCTTGCCCAGCATAAAGGATCCTTTCCAGAGGGTGGCCAAGGTTAAAAGGGCGGCTCTAAACCAAGAGAGCCCAAAGCACAGACCTCCAGACTGGAGCGCTGGGAGAAGACCACAGCCCAGTTGGAACCCCAGAGGTATGGGGGTGGGAAAAGGGCACAGGCCGCATAAACCTTCCCACATGCGAACTGCGAGTGCCATCAAGCACCCCCGACCTAAGGGGGGGCGTGGAACGGAAGGGGCCTGGTGTAATTCTCACCAAGGAACTGGAGGGATGCGGGGGCATCCATGGGAACGGGGGTAGGTTCGAACTTCCCCGGGTCACTGGCTAAAGTGACCCTGCTCAGTTCGGTCTCGAAGGGGGGAGAGATGTGACGAACTGGGACTGTTCTTGCTGGGGTGTGGGAATGCTGACAGGGGAGTGTGACTAGGATGGTCTGCATCGGGGGATGGGAGCCGGCCCAAGGGAACATACCTGAGCTTGTAACATGAGAACCCAGGAGGGGGTTGGAGGTCAGATGACTCCGGGGCCCGGGAAACTGAACAAAGGCTGTGGGAGGGGTCGCTGAAGGCAGAGTGCTGGAAGCAGGCTGGAAGGAGGCTGGAGAGATGGCTGGGAGGCAGAGATGGCTCTGACCCCCCCCCAAAGGGGGGGGCTGGGATGCCCTGGGACCCCAAGCTGGACCTAACTGAGGGGGGCCCTGTTGTCTGTGCCTGCAAGACCTGTCTTGGACTGTATTCCTGTCATCCAAATAAACCTTCTGCTTTACTGGCTGGCTGAGAGTCATGGTGAATCGCAGGAAGCCGGGGGTGCAGGGCCCTGAGTTCCCCAATACTCCGTGACACCCATTAAGGACCATCAGCTATACAATGGACCCATTGAGAGAAGGCAGATACGCCTTGTACCTCAGCAAAGTATGCAGGGACTGGCCCATGTGACTCCAGACTCCATGTTGCTGTAATCTTCCACAGTAAGAACAAAGAGGTGTTCTTACACCTGGAAAAGACTATATAAGGCTGATGCCTGATCTCCATCTGGTCTTCAATCCTGCTTCTTACCTCTGGAGGAACTTTGCTACAAACTGAAGCTTTGAACAAAGGACTGAGGACCCATCCCAGCGGGGGATGTATTCCAGAGACTTGATTTGAACCTGCAGTTTATTCCATCGCTGCTGCAAGCCTGAACCAAGAACTTTGCCATTACTGTATGTAATTGATTCCATTTAACCAATCCTAACTCTCATCTCTATCTTTTTCCTTTTATGAATAAACCTTTAGATTTTAGATTCTAAAGGATCGGCAACAGCGTGATTTGTGGGTAAGAGCTGATTTGTATATTGACCTGGGTCTGGGGCTTGGTCCTTTGGGATCAGGAGAACCTTTTTCTTTTACTGGGGTATTGGTTTTCATAACCATTTGTCCCCATAACGAGTGGTACTGGTGGTAATACTGGGAAACTGGAGTATCTAAGGAGATTGCTTGTGAGACTTGCAGTTAGCCAGTGGGGTGAGACTGGAGTCCTCTTAGTCTGGCTGGTGGTTTGCCTTAGAGGTGGAAAAAACCCCAGCCTTGGGCTGTAACTGCCCTATTTGAGCAATTTGTCCTGAGTTGGCACTCTCAGTTGGGTTCCGCCAGAACCGCATTGTCACAACCCCCCATCCATCCACCCCCCCAACCTGTGTGTCTGTCCCCAAACACCCCCCATCCATCCGCCCCCCCCAACCTGTGTGTCTGTCCCCAAACACCCCCCCATCCATCCACACCCCATCTGTGTGTCCGTCCCCAAACACCCCCCCATCCATCCACACCCCATCTGTGTGTCCGTCCCCAAACACCCCCCCATCCATCCACACCCCATCTGTGTGTCTATCCCCAAACACCCGCCTCCATCTGCCCCTCCCCAATCTGTGTGTCCGTCCGTCCCCAAACACCCCCCTCGCTCCATCTCTCCCCAGGCCCATTCTCTCTGGCCGACCCATTTAGCTGCAGAGAGAAGCTGTGGGGGGGGAATATGTGTCATTGGACCCATTGGGGAAAGGCCCTCGACACGAGGGCAGAGCGTGCGATGCACAAGGAGTTCACACGCGTTGCCAGCACCCGTCCCAGGGGAAGCGGGGAGTCGACCCGCTGCGGTGCCCGTGCGGAACCAGCTGTGCCGTCCAGCCCCTGGGAGAGCCCATCTGGACCCCAGAGCCGGGCGCCAGGCGAGCTCAAATTCTGCCCTTTGCCCCTGTCTGTCCCCAGCCCAGGCTGTCTGTCTGCCTGCAGTTCCCAGGCTAGCCCCCATCCCGGGGGGGGGGGGGCAGCTCTCTAGTTCAGGGCACGGTTTTGTTGGGCTCCCCGCAGCCCGGGCAGTGGCCGTGGGGCCGTCTGTTGAGCAGGTGTCTGGCTGCTGGTCGTCGCCCCGCGGGCCCTTCCAGCCGGCTCCAGCGTGTCTCCGCTGAGTGCCTGGCAGGCCGCTCCCATCCCAGCAGTGCGGGTGCCAGGGCTGACACTCAATCTGCCGGGGCTGGGGAGCGAGCGGCAGGCCCAGAATAGCAGCGCTGGCGCGGGGACTGGCATGGAGCAGCTCACGGCCCCGGCTGCGCAGCAGGTAGGGCAGGAAACCGGAGGGGTGGCCAGGGTGCCCTGTTTGGCCAGGGAGGGGCCTTGGAGAGGGGATTGCCTTGGGCCCCTCCTGCAGCCGTGCCAGCCCTCGGAGTAAGCCAGGGGGACTTCCTGTCCCAAACTGCACCCACCGACTTCCGGCTTCCTTTCAGCCCTGCAAGATCAGCGTTCACCTCCACCCCCGAGACCCCCTCCTGCCCCTGCAGCCACCCCCTGGCTTCTCCCCATCCCCCTTCCCTACCTGTCACCCCCAGCTGCTGCCCACTGCCCCCTGCCGGCCCTGCCCTGTGGCAGTGCCCAGCCGGTTCCCCGGGGCAGGCGCTCCAGGCTGCCAGCTGCGAGTCCCATCTCGGCTGAGTTTACTCTGCCTTTGGCTCTGGTTTGGAACAAAAGCACAGCCAGCGGGAACCTGACACCCGCAGGCGTTTCCCCCGGCGATGCTTTTCCCTCCCGGTGCGTGCCAGGCTGCTCTGTTATTGTAGGGTTGCCCCGCAGCGCCGGGCTGGGCACGCTGGGTTTCGGTTGTGAGCACTGGGTTTGGGTTTCCTAGGGCAGCCCGGCAGGGTTTGACTGTTGTAGGATTGCTGCTGAGGCGGGCATGTTAGTTTGTTATTGTAGGGTTCTAGCAAGCGCTGGGCTGTGTGTGCTGGTTTGTTATTGTAGGGTTGCTTGCTGGCAGGAGCTGGATTTGGGTGGATACTGAGCCATGCATGGTAGTTTGTTATTGTAGGGTTACTTGTAAACACTGGTCTTTACACACTGTGATTTTGGGGCTGCTGGGCTGTGCACACTGCTCTATTATTGTAGGGTTGCTTGCAGGGCCACTCATGCTCAGGGGGTTGTTATTGTAGGGTCGCTCGGGACTGTCCAGTTCCTGGCCATTGCATTTTTTTTTTTAAATAGAGAAAATCAGAGGATTACCCTTCGATTTAGGGAGACCCCAGCTGGGTTCCTTGGGGTCCAGCCGAGGGGCAGCGGTTTTGGGGGAAGGGATAGTGGTTCGGTGCCTGGTGCTAAGCACCATGGTGCAGCCTGGCCCTGCCCGGGGGCACGGAGCAGTCCACGTGCTGGTTTCCCCAAGGGCTGGCTCTGGAGTCTCCGGTCCCAGCTGGGGGAACGTGGGCGTCGGGCACCACTGCCCGTCCCTGAGCCAGCTACCAGCTAGAGCCAGGCGCATTGTCCAGTCCCAGCTACTCAGTGCGAGGGGGAAGGGCAGCGGGAGGCAGGGATCTGGGTGGGCTCGCCCCTTGCACCGGGAGGGCAGGAGACGGGAGCTGGTGCATTCCCTCCCGAGCTGGGAAGGGAACCCAGGCGTCCTGCCTCCCGGCCCGGTGCCCTAGCCGCAAGCCCAGCCTTGAGAGACTTGCTCTGTGGAGCTCTGACCTCGAGGCCGGCTCAAGTGGCCCCGTCTCCTGCCTGGAGTCCCGAGCGCCCGTTTGGGCAGCAGCGCCGGGCCGGGGTGGCCTCCCGGGGCAAACGGCCAGCGGGTGCCACAGCCGTGGTGCTCCGCAGAACGGGGAGGACGGACTCCCTCTGCCTCTGCCTCCAGTGCTGGTCAGGAGCAGCCCACGACCTCGCTGCGCCCGGTTCCTAGCCAGCGGCCGCCCCCTGCCCTAGGGGGCAGCTCAGCCCCCCCCGCCCTGGGCCTCTCCGGGCCTCCGTGTGTCTGGGTTAGTGTGTGTGCCTGGGGGTGTCTGGGGGGTGTCTCTAGGGGGGGTGTCTGTGATGCCCCCCAGGGCTCAGTTTCCAGGGGCTGGGGAGTGTGACCATGAACCGGCCCCGGAGTGTGTGTGCCTGGGGGTGTCTCTAGGGGGGGTGTCTGTGGGGTGTGTCTCGGGGGTGTCTCTGGGGGGGTCTGTGTGTGTGGGTGTCTGAGGTGTGTGTCTGGGGTTGTCTCTAGGGGGTGTCTGTGTGTGTGTGTCTGGGGTTGTCTCTAGGGGGGTGTCTGTGATGACCCCTCCTCCCAGGGCTCAGTTTCCAGGGGCTGGGGAGTGTGACCATGAACCGGCCCCGGAGTGTGGCCTCCAGTGTCTCTGCAGCGGCTCTCTGGGGCCAGGCCCCTTTGGGGTCAGCATGAGACGACTGGGGCTCTGGGGCTGGACGTGGCCCCTCGGGCAGTGCCAGGGGCCGGGCACCCGTCGCTCCCAATGGGGGGCTCCTGGTGGGGGGCTCCGCCCCTCTGGGAACCGCTGGTCCGGCCACTGACCCCAGACTCCAGCGGTTCCCCTCCCCCAGTGCTGCCCCCTCAGCAAACTCCACTGCCCTGCCCCCAGTCGCCCCCAGCCCAGCCCCACGGCTCTCTCTCTGCCCCAGGCCTTGATCACTGGACCCTCACCCCTCCCAGCTTCCCACCTCTCCCACCGGCTCACCCCACATACCCCCCCCATTCGCCCCTCCCAGCTTCCCACCCCTCCCTCCAGCTCACCCCACATACCCTCATGGCCTGCCCCACGGCAGCCCCTTTGCCCCTTCCTGGCTCTCCCCTGCTGCCCCTCAGTGCCTCTTCCCAAGCCCCCGCCAGCCCCCTAATCTTCCCCGCTGCCCCTGCCCACATCCCTCTCCGTCCGCAGTGCCAGGGCGAAGGCAGCATGTCCTCTGTCGCCCGCTGACATAGGACCCCTGGGCCTGGTGCCCGGCGAGCATGTGACCAAACTGCCCGGCCAGCCCCAAGAGGCAGGGAGCGGGTCCTCCCCCGCCCAGCCCCATGGGCAGCATGGCCCAGGCTGGAGATCCCGGCCTGGCACCTCCAGGCCCAGCTCTCCCCAGCGTTCCAGATGGGCAGCTCCGGGTGGGGGGCGGATCCGTGTGCAAAGCTCTGGGGTGCCTCGAGCAGGGGGCTTGGCACATGCCATGCGCCAATGCCCCGGTGATGGGCATGAGAGCCTGACAGAGCAGGTGGGCGCTTGGCTCCTGGAGACACATGGGCTGGCTCTTGTCTCTCCCCCCAGGTACGGCTGCCGGCCACACATCTCCACTCAGAGGAAGCAGGTAGGTGGGGGGCCGGCGGGTGGGCTGGGGGGCACTGCCCGGTTGAGTGGCTTCGCTCATCTGTGCAGCGAATGCATCGCTCCTCAGCCCCACAAGCTCTGCTGATGCCCCTCACTCCCGACCCGCAGCCCCCTAGTATCCCCCCATACCTCAGTACTGCTCTGCTGATGCCCCTCCCTCCCGACCCACAGCCTCTCCCTTCAGTACTGGTTCTCCCTTCTGGTTAGACAGCTAATTAAAGGCACCAGAGCGGCCGCACCCGCTCAGCCTGATGATGCCCCGAGCCCAGGTGCGTCTCCCACCAATTCCCTATGCCCGTGAGGACAGTGTGACCGTCGCCCCACCCCTTCCTTTCCTGGGGGGCCGACCCTTCCTGACTCAGCTGGAGAGTCAGTGGCCACCCTGAGCCCCAGATACATCCCTGGCTTGTCACGGTCACAAACAAGGCTGAGACGCACCTGAAACTGCTCCGGCCGCACCCCGAACTCGGGGCTGGGGGCCCTGGCACATGTTGCCCGTGGCCCGGCCAGCTGTGGGCATTTGGGGCAGGAATGGCTGGGGCAAAGCGAGGTGCCAGCTTCTCAAGGGGGAAGGGCTCACGCGGCAGCAGAAAGTGCTGTGGGGGCCCCTGGCGTCACCCTGCCCCAGGCCTGCGGGGATGGAGGCCCAGTGTGTGACCTCGCCCCACTAGGTTCCTGCCTAAATCCAGATCTCAGGAGAGCAGGCGCTGATGCCAGGATGATGGGCTCCGGTACCAAGGATGCAGGTTCCAACGCCAGGGTGAGGGGCTCCAGCAAGGGCTCCGGTACCAGGGATGCAGGCTCCGATGCCGGGGTGATGGGCTCCAGTGATGGCTCCGGTACCAAGGATACAGGCTCTGATGCTGGGGTGATGGGCTCCGGTACCAGGGATACAGGCTCCGATGCCGGGGTGATGGGCTCCAGTGATGGCTCCGGTACCAGGGATGCAGGCTCCGATGCTGGGGTGATGGGCTCCAGCGTGAGCACCGAGGCTGGGCAGGCTGGCTGCGACGCTGGCACCGATGCGGAGGCCGTGGACTCAGACACCAGGAGCCTCCCTTTGCCCGCCGTGATCCCGGCGCTGTGCCCAGAAGCCGCGTTCCAGGGCCCCGAGGCCGAGCCCTACATGCATTTCCTGAGGAACCACCACTGCTATGCCGCTGTCCCCACCAGCTCCAAGTTGCTGGTGTTCGACACCACGCTGCAGGTGAGAGCCGAGGGGCTGGGCCATGGGGCTGCCCTGGGTGTTAGGGGCTGGGGGCAGGCGGGGTGAGTGGTTCTGGAGGTGCCCGATCCCTCCCTCCATCCCCAGCAGTCCTGTAGCCCCGTAAGGCAGGGTGGGGGGCGAATGGGGGCTGCCCTGTCGTTCCCCCCCCCCCCCATCACCAGTGGTCTCACAGCCCCTCTGCTCGGTTTGCAGATGAAGAAGGCCTTCCTGGCGCTGGTGGCCAATGGGGTGCGGGCCGCCCCCCTCTGGGACAGCAAGCAGCAGTGCTTTGTGGGTGAGTGCCGCGGGGGGCAGCGAGTGCCAGGCAGCCTCGGCTAGTCGCGATGGCACAGAACGGGGGGCTGCATCATGCGCCCTGCGCTGGGATGCCCAAGCCCTGCTGGATCGGCAGGGGTCTCAGCGACACCCACCCCCACGATGCCCGGTGTGGCACCGACGCCCCCCTTGATGCCCAGCATGGCACAGAACCCCTCCTGCTCCAGGGCACTGTTTACTCCTGGCCCAGTTCCCACACCCCTCTCTGCTTGGCCTCGCGCCCATGAAGCCAGTGGCTCTGCGGCCGCTGGCACGTGACCCGCTGGATTTGTTCACCCCTTGTAGGCTGGCACCCAGGTGGCCCCTGTTTCTGGCTCAGTGGAGAGGCCAAGTCATGAATGGGCCGTGGGGCCCGGCTGCCTCTTCTCCTGGGAGTGGGTGGGGGCGCCGTACCATGGGGCACTGCGTGGGGAGCTGAGGGTGCTACCGCCCAGCCGGTGTGCGCCCTGTGGGCAGATGGCTTTGCCCGGCAGGGCTGTGAAGCCAGCCGCTGGGGAATGGCCGTGGTGCCCCCAGCCAGCTGCCCCCACTGACCCTGCCCATCTCTTCCGCCAGGGATGCTGACCATCACGGATTTCATCAACATCCTGCACCGCTACTACCGGTCCCCACTGGTGAGCTGGCCAGGTCTCTGCCCTCCTGGGGGCGGCTCCCCCCCCAGATCAGACTCCCCCCGCAGGCGGGGAGAGGGCTCAGGAACCGCTTGTGGGGTGGGAAGAAGGGCGGGCAGGATGTTACACCGCTGGGCACGTGCCGGGGCCGTTGAGCTCCTGGTGTGGGGGCAAGGCAGGGAGGAGCTGGGAGGGGGGAGCTGTGTTAGTGCTAGAGGCAGAGCGTGTCCCCTGGGCCACGTCCGTCCTGGTGCCAGTCATGGGAGGAGACAGGATCCCAGGCTAGATGGGCCTGTGGGCAGACCTGCTCGGGCAGACCCCGGGTACGTCCGTGTGGGTGCCCTGCCTTTGGGATCTGCCTCCCCAGTGTGGCGTGTGACGCCGGTGGGGCCTGAACGGCCATCTGACGCCAAGGGGGGGCCACATTGCCACCCCGTTGAAGTCCCCCTTGGGAGTCGCGCAGCCAAAGGCAGCCCCTGACCAGAGGCAGTTCCCCAGCAGCCCCCCAACGGGTCCCTGTTTGCCACCTGTCCGGGCATCCTGCCTCACCCCCTCTCCCTGCATTGCAGGTGCAGATCTATGAGCTGGAAGAACATAAAATTGAGACCTGGCGAGGTAGGGAGAAGGGGAAAGAGGGGGAGGAGGGAAGGTGTGTGTAGGTGCAGGGGCCTGGGGGGGTGTATAGCATGGGGGTGGGGGGGTGAGGTGGGGGTGCGTTGGGGCGGTGGGAGTTACAGATCCTTCCCCTGCCTGATCCGCCCCCCCCCGGGCCCTGATCCCTTGCGGGGGGCTGCCCTGGGCACCGGGAGCTGCAGGTCAGATGCTGCTGCCCCTGCTCAGAGGATCTGCCCGCCCCAGCCTGCCCCACGGGCCTGAGCTGTCTGGCACCTGCACCCTGCTGCCCTGGCGCCCCAGCCATGCCCTGGCGGAGACCAGGGCAGACTCCAGCCCCCCTGCTCGCCCCCTCCGCCAACCCGCAGCCTCGGCTCCCCACTCACCCCCCTCGGCTCCCTGTTCGCCCCCCCAGAGCCTCGACCCCCAGGTCACCCCATCTATCTGTCCGCCCCCTCGGCCCCCAGCTCGCCCCCTCGGCTCCCCTGATGAAGTGGGTTCTAGCCCACGAAAGCTTATGCCCAATAACCGTGTTAGTCTCTCAGGTGCCACAAGCATTGAGCAGATCACGCCCTGTTTCCTTTCCAGAGGTTTATCTGCAAGGCTCCCTGAAGCCCCTGGTCTCCATCTCCCCCGATGACAGGTAAATCCACCCCCAGCCACATGTGGGGAACACCAATGGGGGGGGGTGCCTGTCTCTGGGCCGGCTGCCCCCACTGCAGCCCCACTGGCCGCCCCAGATGGAGCCTGCCAGGACCTGGCTGCCGCAGCCCCTAGAGCCAGGCTGGTCCAGGTGAGAGCCCGGGTGGGGAGCTGGGGCAGGCCCTACACAGAGTCTGCCCCACAAGGGAGCCAAGGGGTGGGGATGTTATGGGGGGCAGTAAGGAGAGCTGGGGGGGCGGTTGGGAGATGAGGGGGTGAGGCCAAGAAACAACCCAGGTGTCCGGGCCCCCAGGCCACTGCTCTAACCTTGGTCTGCCATCCTGGGCGTGATGGGGGGCAGGGTGGGGGGCTGGCAGGGGCAGGACCAGAACCCCCCAATTGGCAGAATATAACACCGGGCTAGATCTGAGGGGGGGCAAGAGTCTGGGGCGATGGGGCCAAGGAGGGGGAGCAGCAGACCCCTGGAGCCCCCACTCCCTGGTATTACTCCAGAGGGCCCTGCAATTCCTGCCCAGCCCACCCCCCACCCTGCCCATATCACTGCCTCGGTCTCCCCCAGCCTCTTCGACGCCGTCTACCGCCTGATCAAGAACCGGATCCACCGGCTGCCGGTGATCGAGCCCGTGTCCGGGAACGTCCTGCACATCCTGACGCACAAGCGCATCCTCAAGTTCCTCCACATCTTCGTGAGTGGGGAGGAGGCTGGGGGGCATCAGGGCCCCTCCAGGAATTGCTGAGCCAGCCCCTCGGCCCCCCAGATCGCCCCCATGGGGGGGTATGGGAGGGTGGCACCCTTGTGCCGGCAGCGACCTTGCAGTGCCTGCTGCGCCCAGGGGCTGGTGCGGGGGGGGGGGTTAGGCCTGTCCGTGCGGGGGGCGTGGGGCGTGTAGCAGGGTGCATGGGGCGGCGGAGGGGTGGCCTGTGTTGGGGGCCGCCTGTGTTGGGGGCCAGCGCAGGCCGGGGCGTGGGGGGAGGGTTGCTGTGTGCAGGCAGACATGGCCGTGGGTCGGGTGTCGAGAAGTGTCTGCCTTTGGGCAGGGGGTGATGGAGGTGTACAGGCGGGGGGGGGTATTCGTGCAGCGGGTGCAAATGGGCACATGCCTGCAGCCCCCCACGTGTTACACACAGGCATTTGTTGTGCATGTGAAGGGCTGCATGCATGCAGCATGTGTGCATGGGGTGTGTGCATGCAGGGAGCATGCGGTGTGTATGTGGGGTGTATGTTAGGGTTGTGTGTGTATGTAGTGTCTGTGGGTGGGGTGTATGTGCAGGTTGTGTGTGCATGCAGTGTGTGTGTGGGGTGGTTTGTATGTGTGTGTGTGTGTACGTGTGGGTGGGTGTATGTGCGGGTTGTGGGTGCATGCAGTGTGTGTGAGGTGTACGTGCGGGTTGTGCGTGCATGCAGTGTGTGTGGGGTGGTGTGTAAGTTTGTGTATGCGTATGTGTGGGTGGGTTTATGTGCGGGTTGTGCGTGCATGCAGTGTGTGTGGGGTGGTGTGTAAGTTTGTGTATGCGTATGTGTGGGTGGGTTTATGTGCGGGTTGTGCGTGCATGCAGTGTGTGTGGGGTGTGTGTGTGTATGTGCAGGTTGTGCGTGCATGCAGTGTGTGTGGGGGTGTGTGTGAGATGTACGTGCGGATTGTGCGTGCATGCAGTGTGTGGGGGGGTGTAGGTGCGTGCACGCAGTGTGTGTGCGTGTGTGGGGTGTACGTGCGTGCACGCAGTGTGTGTGCGTGTGTGGGTTGTACGTGCGGGTTGTGCGTGGACACAGTGTGTGGGGGGGTGTACGTGCGTGCACGCAGTGTGTGTGCGTGTGTGTGGGGTGTACATGCGGGTTGTGCGTGCACGCAGTGTGTGTGCAGGGCATGTGCATGTACCTAGCTCCTCACTTGCTGCACTGTACCATGGCTGGGGGGATCTGCTGGGCCGTTGCCCTTGGCCTGATGCAAGGGAGCCCGGGACCAGCAGTGGGGACTGGAGGGTGTCACCTCGTGCTGCCCTAGAGCCCAGAGCACTGCCCAGCGTGAGCCCAGAATGCAAACCCGAGCCCCGTCCCTGCCGGCCTAGCCGCCTCCGGCAGCAGAGAGCCCTCGGTGTGTGCCCGGAGCTGCCCCTGATCACTGCCCTTCTCCCGCTGCAGGGAGCCATGCTGCCCAAGCCGCGCTTCCTGCACAGAACCATCCAGGAGCTGGGCGTGGGCACCTTCCGGGACATCGCCCAGGTGCTGGAGACGGCACCCGTCTACATGGCCCTGGAGATCTTCGTGGACCGCCGGGTGTCGGCGCTGCCCGTCACAAATGAAGCCGGTACGGGCAGAGACTCCAGGGCACACCGGGCAGCCCGTCTCCCTGGCCTCTCTGGTCCCAGTCCACCTCCAGGATCCCCCCTCTGGGCTCCTGTAACGATGCTGGTTCTGGCGGGACCAATTTAGGACAAATTGCTCAAACAGTTACAGCCCAAGGCTGGGGTTTTTCCACCTCTAAGGCAAACCAAACCAGCCAGATAAAGAGGACTTTGGTCTCACCCCACTGGCTAACCACAAGTCACACAAGCAATTCCCTTAGGCACTCCAGTTTCCCAGTATCACCACCAGTGCCACTCGTTATGGGGACAAATGGTTATGAAAACCAATACCCCAATAAAAGAAAAAAGGTTCTCCCGATCCCAAAGGACCAAGCCCCAGACCCAGGTCAATATACAAATCAGATCTTACCCACAAATCACGCTGTTGCCAATCCTTTAGAATCTAAAATCTAAAGGTTTATTCATAAAAGGAAAAAGACAGAGATGAGAGCTAGAATTGGTTAAATGGAATCAATTCCATACAGTAATGGCACAGTTCTTGGTTCAGGCTTGCAGCAGCGATGGAATAAACTGCAGGTTCAAATCAAGTCTCTGGAACATCCCCAGCTGGGATGGGTCCTCAGTCCTTTGTTCAAAGCTTCAGCTTGTAGCAAAGTCCCTCCAGAGATAAGAAGCAGGATTGAAGACAAGATGGAGATGAGGCATCAGCCTTTTATAGTCATTTCCAGGTGTTAGAAGAACACCGTGTCCCGGAGTCCCCGGGCGATGCTCTGGAACTGCTCCCCACAAAGCCAGTCAGGACTCTGGGGAGCCTCCTCTCCCTCGGAGCAGACCGTCTTCAGAGCAAGAAGCTCACACGGCTTCACCTTCCTGGGTCTCTCCTTGGAGCATTCAGCATATGCCCCTCCGTGCGCTTCCCACAGCGAGTCTGCCCCGGCGGGGTCCTGGGGAAGCCACAGGGTTCTGCACCCCCCACTTCGCAGTCAGACGTGACTCTCAGCCAGCCAGTAACACAGAGGTTTATTAGATGACAGGAACATGGTCTAAAACAGAGCTTATAGGTACAGAGAACAGGATCCCTCAGCCGGGTCCATCCTGGGGCCCAACGAGCCAGACACCAACGTCTGCCCTCACTCCCTGTCCCCAGCCAGCTCCAAACTAACTCACCCTCCAGCCCCTCCTCCTCTGGGCTTTGTCCCTTTCCTGGGCCAGGAGGTCACCTGATCCCTTTGTTCTTCAACACCTTCAGCATCTCCTTGCAGGGGGGAAGGGCCCCGGCCATTAGTTGCCAGGAGACAGAGTGTCGGCCATTTATGCACACTGGCCCTTTGCTCTGCAACAATCTCACCCCCTAGAGACTTAAGAAATGCATAGGGGAAACTGAGGCACCCACACAGTATTCAGAGGAAACATTAAGAACAGCCCCACTTCGTCACACACACCTTTGTTCTCACTGTGGAAAATTACAGCAAAATGGAGTCTGGAGTCACATGGGCCAGTCCCTGCATACTTTGCTGAGTTACAAGGCGTATCTGCCTTCTCTCAATGGGTCAGTTGTGTCGCTGATGGTCCTTAATGGGCCATCCAGCAGGCTAGGCAGAGCTGACACCAAATGTCTGGGGTGTCTCCCAGAAGCACAGCATAGGTTTGAAATACAGACAGTCTAGAGCCAATATTCATAACTTCAACTACAAAATTGATACACACATATAGACAGCATAATCCTAACCAGCAAATCATAACCTTGTCTTAGACACCTCATTTGACCCCCTTTATACAAGATTTGGTGCCACTACAGGACTTTGGTTGCAACCATGTTCTATATGGTCCCAGATTATATCAATAATGTCACAGCTCCTCCAGCTGCCCTCCTTTAGTCCCCCAACCCACAGCCATCCTGAGCACCCACTGTCCCCTCCCCCCGTCCCGCTGTGCCATGCCCACCCCACACCGGCACCGGCCTTGTCTTCCCCTGAGCCACGGCTCGCTCCCAGAATCGCTGTAGGAACCGGGGCTCCTTGGATCCCCCTTTGTGACCCACTGTCCCCATCATGCCTGGGCTGCCCATCTGACCCCAGTGCCCCCCACCGCCCTGCTCTGCTCCACCAGTAACCCCGGCACTCTCTCTCTCTCTCTCTCTCCTTCCAGGGGAGGTTGTGGGCCTGTACTCCAGGTTCGACGTGATCGTGAGTATCAGCACTGGGGCTGGATCGCTGGGCTCTAGGCAGCGGCCACGGGCCGTTACCTCCCCTCCCCTCCTCCTCACTCCTTCCACCCCAGAGTGCCGGGCAGGGATCCTTTCCCCGCCACCACAGTGCAGCCCCCTCTGGGGCAGAGCATGGCGGCTGTTTGACAGGGCAAGAGCTTAGGGGGGGAGTGAAGGCGAATCCACTAGCTCGGGCTGTGGGGTGGCAGAGACAGTGGGGCTAACCCCCCATCTCACACAAGGGGGCAGGCATCTCCGGTGCCATGCCTGGACCCTGACCACGGCCGTCTGTCCCCTGCCCCCAGCACCTAGCTGCCCAGAAGACCTACAACAACCTGGACATGAGCGTACGGGAGGCGCTGAAGCGGCGAACGGTCTGCCTGGAGGGGGTGCTCACCTGCCACCCCCACGAGACCATGGGCGACGTCATCGACCGCATCGTAAAGGAGCAGGTAGGACTCCGATCCTGCTCCCGGCCTCCGGGGCCAGTGCTGGGCCGGGCCCCTGGACCCGGGCCCCATCTGAGCATCCGCCTGTCCCCCCGCTCGGCTTCATCTGTCCCCGGACTCGCTTCCCTCACCCCGACTCCAGCACTGCCCCAGGTCTCCTGGCAGATCCTCGGTGAGGCTCACCCCCTTTGTGACCCCCGACAGGGGTCTGTCCCCCCCCATGGGCTCTCGCTGACCCTGATCCACTGCCATATACCCCCAGTGACCCAGCCCCCACTGAGTTACCCTGATCCCCCGAGTACCCCCTGTCATGGAGTCCCCGGGCGATGCTCGGGAACTGCTCCCTATGAAGCCAGGCAGGACTCTGGGGAAGTCTCTTCTCTGTGAGCAGACTGTCTCCAGGGCAAGACGCTCACACGGCTTCACCTTCCTGGGTTTGACCTTGGAGCATTCAGCATATGCCCCTCCGTGCGCTTCCCACAGCGAGTCCGCCCCGGCGGGGTCCTGGGGAAGCCAGAGGGTTCTGCACCCCCACTTTGCAGTCAGACGTGACTCTCAGCCAGCCAGTAAAACAGAGGTTTATTAGATGACAGGAACACGGTCTAAAACAGAGTTTGTAGGTACAGAGAACAGGACCCCTCAGCCGGGTCCATTTTGGGGGGCTGTAACGATGCTGGTTCTGGCGGGACCTAACTGAGAGTGCCAATTCAGGACAAATTGCTTAAACAGGACAGTTACGGCCCAAGGCTGGGGTTTTTCCACCTCTAAGGCAAACCAAACGAGCCAGACAAAGAGGACTTTGGTCTCACCCCACTGGCTAACCACAAGTCACACAAGTAATTCCCTTAGACACTCCAGTTTTCCAGTATCACCACCAGTGCCACTCGTTATGGGGACGAATGGTTATGAAAACCAATACCCCAGTAAAAGAAAAAAGGTTCTCCTGATCCCAAAGGACCAAGCCCCAGACCCAGGTCAATATACAAATCAGATCTTACCCACAAATCACGCTGTTGCCAATCCTTTAGAATCTAAAGGTTTATTCATAAAAGGAAAAAGACAGAGATGAGAGCTAGAATTGGTTAAATGGAATCAATTCCATACAGTAATGGCACAGTTCTTGGTTCAGGCTTGCAGCAGTGAGGTTCAAATCAAGTCTCTGGAACATCATTCAGTCCTTTGTTCAGAGCTTCCATTTGTAGCAAAGTCCCTCCAGAGGTATGAAGCAGGATTGAAGACAAGATGGAGATCAGGCATCAGCCTTTTATAATCTTTTCCAGGTGTAAGATCATCTCTTTGTTCTTACTGTGGAAAATTACAGCAAAATGGAGTCTGGAGTCACATGGGCCAGTCCCTGCATACCTTGCTGAGTTACAAGGTGTATCTGCCTTCTCTCAATGGGTCAGTTGTGTAGCTGATGGTCCTTAATGGGCCATCAAGCAGGCTAGGCAGAGCTAACACCAACTTGTCTGGGATGTCTTCCAGAAGCACAGCATAGGTTTGAAATACAGACAGTATGGAGCCAATATTCATAACTTCAACTACAAAACTGATACACACATATAGACAGCATAATCCTAACCAGCAAACCAGAACCTCGTCTTAGCCACCTCATTTGACCCCCTTTATACAAGATTTGGTGCCACTACAGGACTTTGGTTGCAACCATGTTCTATATGGTCCCAGTTCAAATCAATAATGTGACAGGGGCAGCGAGCCAGACACCCCCGTCTGCCCTCACTCCCCATCCCCAGCCAGCTCCAAACCGAAACCCCCTTCAGCCCCTCCTTCTCTGCTGAGTTCCTTTCCCGGGCCAGGAGGTCACCTGACCTCTTTGTTCTCACACACCTTTAGCATCTCCTTGCAGGGGGGAAGGGCCCGGCCATTAGTTGCCAGGAGACAGAGTGTCGGCCATTTATGCACACTGGCCTTTATCCCACCACCTAGAGACTTAAGAACTGCATAGGGGAAACTGAGGCACCCACACAGTATTCAGAGGAAACATGAAGAACTATCCCACTTCGTCACACCCCCTCTGACCCAGCCCCCCCACTGACTGACCCTGATCCCCCCACATACCCCCTCTGACCCAGCCCCCACTGACTGACCCCGATCGCCCCACGATGCCCCCTCTGACCCAGCCCCCACTGACTGACCCCGATCGCCCCACATACCCCCTCTGACCCAGCCCCCACTGACTGATCCTGATCCCCCCACATACCCCCTCTGACCCAGCCCCCACTGACAGACCCCGATCCCCCCACTATGCCCGCTCCCTGCCCGCCCTGGCCCCGCAGGTGAGGCTGACGCGGGTCTCACTCGGCCGGCAGGTCCATCGCCTGGTACTGGTGGACGAGAAGAAGTCGTTGCGGGGCATCGTCTCCCTGTCTGACATCCTGCAGGCCCTGGTGCTGTCGCCCGCAGGTATCGATGCTCTTAACTCTTAAGCCCGCGACGCTCCGTCCTGTCTCCATCTGCACCCTCCATTTCCTCCGCTTCTCTCTGGCTCAGGTAGGCTCAGCCCTCGGCCTCCTCCCCCGCCGCTCGCTGCCGCCTTGCCACCCCCACGGGACGGGGTACGCTCCTGGGACCCCCGCCCGGCCGGCTCTGCAGATCTGTATTGCTCTGCAGCCGTAGGGCCTGGCCTCCCACGGCGCCACGTCCGGTCACCGCCGAGGGCTCCGTCCCGGCTCCCCCGGACTCGGAACCCCTGTGCCAATGGGGGACCGGCCCCCACTCCGGCCGCAGGGGCTAAGGGCAAATCGCAGCCGCCATTGCTGGGTGTGTGTTGTGTGTGCCACGGAGTGTGGGGGAGCCCAGGCCCTGCACCCCCGGCTACCTGCGATTCCCCAGGACTCTCCGCCCGCCAGTAACACAGAAGGTTTATTAGACGACAGGAACACAGTCCAAGACAGGTCTTGCAGGTACAGACAGCAGGACCCCCTCAGTCAGGTCCATCTTGGGGGGCCAGGGGAGGCCAGAGCCCTGTCTGGGCTCCCCTCCATTTCTCCAGCCAGCTCCAAACTGAAACTCTCCAGCCCCTCCTCTCCCTTTGTCTCTTTCCCGGGCCAGGAGGTCACCTGATCACTTTGTTCTCCAGCACCTTCAGTTGGCACCTTTGCTAAGGAGGGGCCCAGGCCATCAGCTGCCAGGAGGCAGGATGTCGGCCCTTCTCTGTGCAGACACCATCACACTGGCCCTCTCGGGCTCTGCAACCATCACACCCCCTTATCCCACCACCTAGATACTTAAGAACTGCATAGGGGAAACTGAGGCACCCACACAGTATTCAGAGAAAACATTAAGAACAGTCCCATTGCGTCACAGTATCTGCCTTGGTTTCGCGCCTGGCTGGGCACAGATAGGGGTAGCACTTGTGGGGGGAACGCGTTTGCCGGTGGCTCTGCAGAAGGCTGCTTGGCAGAGCTTCCGAGAGGCCTGGGGCCCAAGCCCCCCCCCATGCCCCTGGGCACAGTGGGGCCTTTCCTCCGGCATGCGCCCACCTTACTGTCTCCCCCCCCCCTTCAGCCAGTCACCTCAGTTTGAGGCCAGAACGGGGGCCAGGAGCTGTGGATGGCGGGATGGGCAGGGTACTGGCCCAGGCGGGTGGAGGAGGGATGGCTTGGGGGCACTGGGCATGGGGCCTGCTGCCCGGAGGGCCCCGGTTCTAACCTGGCTGCGGGTGGCCCGTATCCGAGTGGGAGCCATTCTCAGCTGCCAGCTCTTTGCTGGCCCCGGACTTGGGCAAATGGCCGGATCCCGCTGCCCGGTTTGGAGCCGTAGCCAAGGGGACAGGCTGGTTCCTGGCCTCCCCGGCGTCTTTAGTCCCGTGACTCCTGCTCTCCGCACCGGCACTGGAACGGCCACGGGGCTGAGCTCTGCCGTCCGCCCGCCGGGGCGTTTGCCCAGCCAGCTGGGAGCACCCCGGGAGGATGGGGCCGTGCCCGCGGGTGCGATCTGCTGTGTCTGCACGTCTCCCTGAGCCACAGCGTTGGCCACGGGTCGGCGGTGGCTTGAGGTCACACTGGGGGGCAGCCCATGGCAGCTACAAGTCCCAGGGTGCAAAACCCTACCAGTGTATTGCATGCTGGGACCTGTCGTCTGAACAGGCCTGCAGTGGGTGCATGGAGACGCGGCTGGCAGGGCCGGGTCCCCTGGCAGCTGGCGGGGGGAGGGGGGAGTGGGGGCAGCTGCTGCATCCTGGTAACCCCCATCCCTGGTTTTCTGCAGGCATCAGCCGGCATTCACTCTGAAGGTGCCGGGGAGGGCTGCTGCCACGACTGTCTGGATGGCCCCTTGGTGCTGCCCGGGGGAGGACGGCCGCGTGGGAGGCCATGGCGGAGCCTGGCCGGTGACTCCACTTCTGGGACTGTCTGTGCCTTGGGGTTGCTCTCTCTGGGAGCTGATGAGCGGCAGGACACGAGGAAGCCAAGCGGCCATAGACACGGAGCTGCCCCCTGGCACGCGCCGGGACTGCGCTTGGCTTGGAACCTGGCCGGGCCTGGCCCAGGGAAGAGCCACCAGGCCCCACGGGGCCGGGGGCAGGCGTCATGTATAAAGCAAAGCTCAAGTGACACGGGAGACACCCGCAAAGTCCAGCCCCGCCACAGAGCTCCCGGCCCCCCCAGCCTCCTTGCAAGGCAAAGCGCGTCTGTCGCCTCAGCTCCGGTTCCGCCCGGCCGCTCCCTCTGGCGCTGGAGCTGGTGTATATAACGCCCCTGAGGAACGAGACTAAAGTGCCCCTTACCCCGATGGCTTCCACCCCTCCGCTGTGTTGGCATACTGCTTTGTTAGTGCAGGGGGTTGTTATTGTAGGGTCACTCGGGTGTGCCCCTCCCGTTGTTGTGGGGTTGCTCCCCCTGCGTTGTTGGCGGTTCTGGACGCTGAGCTCCGCACACTGGGTTGTTACTGGTGGGCAGCCCACGCTGGCTGGGTACTGTGGCGCTGGGCGGTGCGTGTTATTGTAGGGTAGCCGGTGAGCGCCAGGGGCCACGCGTGGGGGTATGTGTATTTAATTCGTGGCTGGCTGTGCCACTCCTCCTGAACGCTGGGCATGTAACATCGTCCCTCGCCGGGCACCAGGCTGACATTCCTCATTGCTCCCCCTCTGCCCGTGGCACCTTGTATCATGCCCCACGGGTGGCAAATACCCCTTCCCCCATCCTGACCCAGGGCCAACCCTGGAGCAAACGCCAGACATTATGGGCTCCTCTCCGGGTGCCTTCATGCCCGAGATTGGCCCTTGGCCGCGGGCTCTGAGCGTCCCAACTGAGCCCTCTGGCGGGCCGAGGCACCAGGTGGCGCTGGCATAACACGGGTCCAGGGGAATGGGCAGCGCGGCAGCTGGAGGGTCATGCCCGCTGCTCTCCAAGCTGGGAACAGGCTGGCACCTGGCCTTGGGTGATTATTTAGGGCAGCTGAGCTGGAGGGCACTAGCCACCCCAGAGCCCGAGCTCTTCCAAGAGAGCCCAGAACTGGGGGTCATTAGCCAAAGGGGGGATGCCCCCAGCAACGCCTGCTAATCTGAACTGAGCCAAAACCGGCCCGCCGGGATCCCAGCCCGGCGCCTGGGCTGCAGAATCCCACTGGACCATCAGTGGTTGGTGCCACCCAGGCCCAGGGCTCCGCGGGCGTTTCCAGCAGCCAGCCGTGGTGCGCGGCCAGAGCCCTGGGGAACCCCAGGCCAGGGGGCAGTCGTGGGGGTGAGGGCGTGGCCAGGGGGCTGGCAGAGGTGAGAGGGCCCTGGGGGCAGTGCCGTGTCTTGCCAAGGGGAACCTTTTCCTCGGACGCCGTTGGGGGCAGTTCACTGTGGTGGCATCTGGTGCCTTCCAGCTGGGGGGAGGTTCTGGGCCACCCTCCCTGACGGGCAGAGGGTAGCACCACGGAGGAAATGGGCAAGGCGGGTAAGGGCCTGGGATGGTTTCTGGAGAGGGAGATCTCACCCTGTGGGGGTGGGGGCCTTTATCCCCCTCCCCACCCCGGGACGGCCAAGGGGTGATTGGGCTGGAGCACCCATGAGTGAGACGCCCTGTCCTGCTGACGGAGTGGGTTTGTCAGTGTGGCATGGGGAAGAGGCGGGTGGGGGGAGGTGGGGCAGTAGGGCAGGCCAGCCAGCCCCTGGCCCCAGGGCTTCCCTTGGGGCGACTCTGTCCAGGAGCATCGGGGGCCTGGCACACGTGGGGCCAAGCTGGCAGCAGAGTGAGCCTGGCTCCTGGGAGAAGAACCCGGGGTCTCAGACCCACGGCAGAGCTGAGGCAAACCCCCATCCACGGCTGGCCTGGGGTCGGGCCCCCCCACTCTGGGCCAGGCCGCACTCCCCCGTGTGCCTCAGGCCTTTCCTTCTCCCTGGTCTGCTTTCGTTCGCCTGCCACAGAAACGCTGCTCGGGAGTGAGCCGCAGCCTGGCGAACGCGGGGCCCCACTGCCCACGGGCACCCGGCGGGTCGGGGCTGCCACCGCCCGGTGACGTGCCAGTGTGGCAGCAAAGCCTGGGCTGGCAGCAGGCCGAGCCGAGGGGCTGGTTGCTTTGCAGTGGGGGAGCCCGGGTCTGGGGGCCCAGCGTAGCCCAGGAACTGCAGCCACATGCCAAGCTGCCCCCATCACGCCAACCTCTCGTCCCCCCCCCCGACCTCCAAATCAGGCCCGTGCCCCCTCCCCTGGCCTGGTGCTGCAGCTGAGCCGAGGCGGGTGCTCACTGGCCCCAGGGAATGGGGCTGCCCCCCCCCACCCTCCACATCACTCAAACCCAGCGCTGCAGGAGCTCAACGCTTGGTGCTTTATTGCTGCTCTCAGCTGGGTTACGGGATCCCCCCACCTGCCCCCGGGGCAGCGCTGGCTCCCCAGCCCCCCTGTCCCAAGCCCCGGCCGCCCGGGGGAGCTGGGAGTTTGCAAACACGGGGCAGGTTGCTCACCAGTGCTGTCCCTGCTTTGCTGCTAGCCCCAGGGCCTCAGGGCCACGGCGGGGATGAGTCAGGGTCAGCGTTGGGGTTTGAACCCAGGAGTCCTGGTGCCCAGCCCTGTGCGTTAGCCCCAGATCCAGGCAGCAGGCCGGTTGCAGAGGTTAATGGAGCTGCAGCCGAGCTCCGGCCAGGCCTGTCCATTCCGCAGGGTGGCACAGCTGGACGGGTCCCCCCTGGCGGCGCCCACGACAGAAATTGTCCCGGGGGGGGGGAAGGGGTGTATGTGGGTGTCAGGGTTCCCTCCCCACTCTGAATTCTGGGGTACAGATGTGGGGACCCGCATGAAAGACCCTCTAAGCTTATTTCTACCAGCTTAGGTTAAAAACTCCCCAAGGCACAATTCCTTCCCTTCTCCTTGGGCGGTATTGCTGCCACCACTAAGTGATTTAAACAAACATTCAGGGAGGGGCCACTTAGAGCCCTACCCCCCCACACACAAATATCCCCCAAGCCCCTTCACCCGCTTTCCTGGGGAGGCTTGAGAATAATCTACCAACCGATAGGTAAACCAGGTGAGCACAGACCAGACCCTGGGTTTTAGGACACTGAAAACCAATCAGGTTCTTAAAAGCAGAACTTTATTATAAAGAAAAAAGTAAAAGAAGCACCTCTGTGAAATTAGGATGGAAGATAATTTTACAGGGTAATAAGATTTAAAACACAGAGGATTCCCCTCTAGGCAAAATTGTAAAGTTACAAAAAACAGGAATAAATCTCCCTCTTAGCCTAGGGAAAATTCACAAGCTAAAACAAAAGATAATCGAACGCATTTCCTTGCCTTACTTACACTGTTTGTAATCTTAGATGCTTATTTCAGGTAGGGCTTTAAGAGAGGGTTTTTTCCTGCCCTGGTCCATTTGGCCGGGAGAGAAACACAAAGAGGTACAAACAAAAACCTCCCCCCGAGATTTGAAAGGATCGTCTCCCCTTATTGTCCTTTTGGTCAGGTGCCAACCAGATTATCTGAGCTTCTTAACCCTTTACAGGTAAAGGAGGGATTTGATGCTCCCCGGAGCTGTATGTTTATGACAGCGGGGAGGGCCTAGGTGGCGCTAGAGCAGCGGGGGCACATTGGGGCTTCTCCCTGGGGCAAAACCCACAACCCCTCCCTCCGCCCAGCCCTGCACTCCCCCAGCCAGGAATGGGCAGCCCTGGGGCAGGGGGAGATCAGGGCGAGGGAGAGGGGGGCAAGCTGCTCTTCGGGGTGGTGTGAGATCCCCAGACGCTGTTCAACCCCCCGTAACGTTGGAGAGCGACAGGCCCAGGAACACCCACTGATTCCAGCTACATTGAGATCCCACGGCTGCCCCGCCCCCGCCAGCCGAGATCCCACCTCCAGCCTGATCCGTGGGCAGCTGCCGTCACCAGGGCCTGACGGGGAGAGAGCCGGGCCCAGGGCAGACCCGTCCTGCCCGGCAGGCCCAAGTGAGGGGCGGACTCGCACGGTGCCCTGGCCAGGGTGTGGGAGGAGCAATGCAGGGTGGGCGCGTTCAGGGGGCCGGCGGCCGGGCAATGAACTGCAGGTTGATGGGCTTGTTGGGCACCAGGACAATGCGGGAGACAGACTTCACCTCCGTGCCCTGGGGGTCCGGCCGCAGCTCGAACGTCCGGGCGATCTGTAAGGAGAAGGAGACGTCTCATCTCTCCAATGCCCCAGAGCCCCCTTCTGCCCCCCCAGGGGGATTCTCCCCTAGTGGTTGTGCACACGGGCCCTGTCTGGGGGCTTGTGCCGTGGCTGGGGCAGTCGGCTCCTGCAGGGTGGGGGGACACTGAGTTCCCCCTCTTGGGGCATAGAGTCACGTAGCACCCCTGAGACCTGGGGGCAGCGCATCTCTCTGATGGGAGGGGGGGTGTCTGCAGCTCCGGCCCTTGGAGCTCCGTCCTGCGGCCCGTGGCCCGTGGCCCGTGGCCAATTCCCCCCGTCCGCCCGCTGGCACCGCGGGGTCCCCACTCACCCTGGCCAGAGCCAGGTGCATCTCCAGCTCGGCGATGCGCCGGCCCAGGCAGCCGCGGACCCCGTAGCCGAAGGGGATGGAGCTGAAGGGGTGGTGGGCGGAGCCATGGCCCCGGAGCCAGCGCTGGGGCAGGAAGCGCTCGGGCTCCGGGAAGCTGCTCTGGTCGTGCGCCATCGCATAGTGAGCCAGGACGAAGAGAGTCTGATGGAGCCGGAGACGAAGGAGGTGAGACCCGTCCCCGCGGCAACCCGTGGCCCTGGCAATGTGCCACGGGCAAGTGAGGGACCAAAGCCCTGGGTGGAGGGGCTGGGGGCGCTGGCTAGATCTGGGCCTGAAGGGGGCTTAGTTACCAGCACCCCTTCTTCGGGACCTGTAGGCCCTGGGCTCCCCCGCCACAGCTCTGCCGGTGCCCCTCACTCCCGACCCGCAGCCCCTGCTAGCCCAGCCCTGGGCTCCCCCCACAGCTCTGCAGGTGCCCCTCACTCCCAACCCGCAGCCCCTGTTAGCCGAGCCCTGGGCTCCACCACCCCCTACTTTACACTGGTCCCCTTCCAAGCAGAGCTGGTTTTGTGCTGCCTTCACGTGGTACATCTAGTTCCTCCAGCTCCTTCTCTGGGCCCTGCAGCCAGTGCAGCGGCAGGGCTGGGGAGCGACAGCCCGAGCCCCGTGGGCCGGGAAGCAGACCAGAGACTCCCACTCACGTTCTTCGGGAAGTGATAGCCTCCAATGACGACGTCCTTCTCCACCATGACCCTGGCGTTGGTGGGGACCACAGGGTACAGCCTGCCAGGCAGGGAGAAGAGATGGGGCTACGGCATGGGATGGGGCACATGGCACGCCCCCCCACCCCCCGCGCAGAGCCATTATCCCCATTGCACAGACGGAACCTGAGGCACAGAGTCCAAAGGACACAGGGCGTCTGTGAGAGCGGAGCACGGGATGCTGAGTTGGAGCCGGTGCCCTGGCGGCTGGCCCATCCTTCTGTGCTGGCGAATGCCCCGATGGACGTTTGGTCCAGTACCAGGCTCTGGGTCACACTGGCGCTGGGCCATCTCCCTGGGACGTGGGGGGGTGGGTGCTACCTGCGGTTAGTGAGGTGCATGGTGCTGTCACAGCCCCCATGTCACCCTCCCTTCATGAGAGCTGCCCCACCCCGCCCAGGGATGCCAACACGCTGAGGCTGGGGGTTCTGCCAAGGGGGGACCCTCTCGGGCCAGGCCCTGGGGAGAGCTGGGGACGTACCTCAGCGTTTCCTTGATAATGGCCCGGAGCAGCGGCATCTTGGCGAGATCCTCGGCACCAGGGATCCGCTCTCTGGGCACGACACTGTTCACCTCCTGGTACAAGGAGATCTGGGTCTCTGGGGCCCTGGCCAGGTGGTAGAGGGCCCAGGACAAGGTGTTGGACGTCTGGGAGGGGCACAGCAGAGCCGGGGTGAGGTCGCAGGGAGGAAAAGCGGGAGCAGGCTGTGACATACAGGGTGCCCCATGCTGCCTGATCCAGCCCCCCGCCCTGCCCCACATGGACAGCTCCTCTCAGAGCCAGTGGCTGCAGGACACCCCCCCAAGCAAAGCCTTCAGCAGCTCCGAGCTCAGCGTAAACCCAGCTCAGCACGGCAGGGACTGCCAGCCCAGAACCCCCACGGCTGGTTATGTTATGCGAGTGCCAACTGAGATGGGGGCCCCAGCGTGCCAGGCGCTGCCCACACGACTACACAGATGGGGCCCCGCTGCGCTGGCTGCTGCCCAAACCCATACAGAGATGAGGGCCCGTTGTGCCAGGCGCTGCCCAGACCCTATGGAGACGGGGACCCTGGTGCACTGCCCAGACCCCTATGGAGACAGGGCCCCATTGTGCCAGGTGCTGCCCAGACCCTATGGAGACAGGGGCCCTGGTGCACTGCCCAGACCCCTATGGAGACAGGGCCCCGTTGTGCCAGGCGCTCCCAGACCCCTTTGGAGACGGGGCCCCCGTTATGCCAGGCACTGCCCAGAGACAGTCAGGGACAGCTCCTGCCCTAAAGAGCTCACCCTCTAAATAGACCCGAAAAAGGCAGTGAGGGGAAACTGAGGTCCAGACGGGACGGGACTCACCCAGCAAGGCTGTGGCAAGCTAGGAATGGAACCAAGGCCGATCCGCTGCTCTACCCACTAGGCCCCATGGCCACAGAGTCCACAGCTACCCAGCGCGCTCCCTTTGGACCCACCACATCTGCCCTTGGGGTGCCTGCCCCGCCCCACCCCTCCCCACACACAGCAGCTCCTCAGCAACCCCACGCAATGGGGTTTGTGCAGCAGCCCCCGGGCCTGACCCCGCTGTGGCAGGGAGCCGGAAGGAGGCCAGGTGGCCGTCTCCGCCGCACCGCCCTACCGTGTCCACGCCAGCCAGCAGCAGCTCGGCCACGCTGCCGTACACCTCCTCCGGCGTCAGCCTGCCGCTGGCCAGCAGGTAACTCAGGTAGCCCGACACCTGCTCGCCTCGCTCCAGACGCCCCTCCAGCTCCTCCGTCTTCCTGTCAATCAGCTTCTTGCCTGCAGAGCCGGAGAATCGAGCCCGGTCAGACCTGGCCCTCGGCGGGGGTGGGGGGCAGCTGGACTGTCGCACAGGGGAGGGGGAATCAGTGGGTCCAGATAAGCCAATCCTGTGCAGAGACAGAGGTGGGGGAAGGGCCTGGGGACCGTCAAGGGCTGCCCACAAAGCGACGGGGGTCACAAGCCCAGGTGATGCCCAGCTGTGAGCTCACTGCCAAGGCTCTCCCCAGACGCCTCCGCGGTCTCTGTCTGGATCCCACCGTGACCCGCAACTCGGGAGCACCCCCAATGGGCACGCCTCTCCCCCTATGGAACGGGGCTCCCCAGAGAGCCCCCTCCCGCATGTGCCAAGAGACGCAGACTCTCGGGCAGAGCATCTCCCTGCCAGGCATGGCCAGGCGAGCCACTGTCAAGGGGGGGTCAGGGTGACAGCCCGCCTAGCCCAGTGCTATAGCACCAGAGACTGGGGGGATCATGGAGTCCCTCCCTCACAGGGATGGGCCATGAATACATTACAGGGGCTGGCCGGGAGATTTCACTCTCCCCCCAGCTCCGTGCTGCACACCTCTGCCAGTGGGTACTTGAGGGGCTCCCTGACTGTGGATGGAGCCAGGCAGGGAGGGCACCAAGCCCAGGGCAGGATTGAAGCACTCCCTGCCGTAACTCGATGGAAAAGAGGAGACGAAGGGGGGATATGATAGAGGTCTATAAAATCATGAGTGGTGTGGAGAAAGAGAATAAGGAAAAGTTATTTACTTGTTCTCATAATATAAGAACTAGGGGCCACCAAATGAAATGAATGGGCAGCAGGTTTAAAACAAATAAAAGGAAGTTCTTCACGCAGCGCACAGTCAACCTGTGGAACTCCTTGCCTGAGGAGGCTGTGAAGGCTAGGACTGTAACAGGGTTTAAAAGAGAACTGGATACATTCATGGAGGTTAAGTCCATTAATGGCTATTAGCCAGGATGGGTAAGGAATGGTGCGGCCATTCTTATGTTCTTAGGATGGGATCGAGTGGATCCTTGTTGCCCCCCAGGACTGACAGTGGCAGGGGGCAGGGGTCTGAGCCGTGCACCCCGGAGCAGATTGGTCTCCCTGTGCGAATTGTCCTGCCGCACATCTGAGCTGCAGCCAATCTCCCTGCAGCCCTCGGTCCCAGGGAGAGGGGCGAGCAGAGACCCCGAAGCAGCAGAATTCGCTCTGGCTGCCTGGGACCCCTCAAGGCCAATGGCTCCGTGTCAGCAACTCCTCCCAGGCCTGACAAACCCGCTCCGGCCAAGCCACTGCTCTCCTGGCGCTCACCCCACAAGAAAGCCGCCCACACACGGGTCGCTAATATCGCTGCAAAACGTACAGACTCCTGCTACCTACGGAGCCGCGCTCAGACGGAAATTCTGTTCCCCAGTGTGGCACACGCCGACGCCCGTCTGCCCCGGCTCCGATGGCAATTAATCATTGCAAAGCCAACCCCCTGGAAGCCCCATTTACATGGTAAGTCATCAAGAAATAAAGGGGGGGGGGGAGAAGTGAAACAAGCCGCGGAACAAGCAATGGGGGAGGAGTGGCCGTAGCTGTGGGGGCATTGCAAAGGCTGACGGGCCTATCTAAGACAGGCAAAGGGACCCTGGGTTATCCAATCAAAGAGGAGCCCCCTGGAAGTACGTCTACACTGAATTAAAAACCCGCGGCCGGCCTGTGCCAGCCAACTCGGGCCGTGGGGCTGTGTGGATTTCTGGGCTTGGGCTGCAGCCCGAACTCTGGGACCCTCCCACTTGGCAGGGTCCCGGAGCCCAGAAGTCTTAGCCCGAGCCCTGTGAACCCGAGTGAGCTGGCCCGGGCCAGCCGTGGGTGCCCCCTTGCAGTGTAGGGTGAGGGGTGAGAACTCGGATCCTGGGTCTGACTGAAAACCAGCAGCTCTGTCAAAACCTGCTTTGCTGTATAGGACCAGGAACCAGTGTAGACCCAGGCCTGCGATTCACACCTGGAACCTGGTCTGTTTCCATTTCTCATCTGCACTCACGTGTAGCCTTTGCTAATCAACGTCCAGTTGTTCCACTATAAATATGCTTCACTGCCCGTGCTAGTACAAGGACCCAATCCTGGCTAGTGCCCACCCAGCTGCGTGGACCCTGTCTCTCTGCAGACAGCTTGCCCCAGTGCCAGGGGCGGGCTATTCCCAACAGGCTCGGGGTGGGGGGTGGAGGGGGGGGGGGTCTGTCACTAGCCTGCTGTGACGAAGTGGGACTGTTCTTAATGTTTCCTCTGAATACTGTAGGGGTGCCTCAGTTTCCCCTATGCATTTCTTAAGTCTCTAGGTGGTGGGATAAAGGCCAGTGTGCATAAATGGGCGACGCTCTGTCTCCTGGCAACTAATGGCCGGGGCCCTTCCCCCTGCAAGGGTATGCTGAAGGTGTGTGAGAACAAAGAGATCAGGTGACCTCCTGGCCCGGGAAAGAGACAAAGGCCAGAAAGGAGGAGAGTTTCAGTTTGGAGCTGGCTGGGGACAGGGAGTGAGGGCAGACGTTGGTGTCTGGCTCGCTGCCCCCCAGGATGGACCCGGCTGTGGGGTCCTGTTCTCTGTACCTACAAGCTCTGTGTTAGACCATGTTCCTGTCATCTAATAAACCTCTGTGTTACTGGCTGGCTGAGAGTCACGTCTGACTGCGAAGTGGGGGGTGCAGGACCCTCTGGCTTCCCCAGGACCCCGCCGGGGCGGACTCGCTGTGGGAAGCGCACGGAGGGGCATATGCTGAATGCTCCCAGGAGAGACCCAGGAGGTGAAGCCGTGTGAGCTTCTTGCCCTGAAGACACTCTGCTCCGAGGGAGAGGAGGCTCCCCAGAGTCCTGCCTGGCTTTGTGGGGAGCAGTCCCAGAGCATCGCCCGGGGACTCCGGGACACCTGCGCACAGAGGGCAGGGCTGGGAGATCTGGAAGCCAGGACTTGGTTTCAGGGAGCTGAGCTGCAGCAGGCAAAACTGCTCCCCCCCGAAGGGCCAGGGGTGGGGACGCGGCTCCCAGCCCTGGGTACCGTCCCAGCGATGCCAGGGTGGCGCCTGGCCCGGCTCCCCGCCCTGGTCACAGACCGAAGGCGAAGATGGTGTCCCAGCTCTCCAGGTAGCGGTTCCAGAAGGGCAGCAGCTCCCGGCTCCACTGGGGCACGACGGTGGCGAAGATGGAGTTCTTCAGCATGAGGCCGATGGCGTCGATGAAGCGCCGCGTCTCCGCGGGGATCTCCCGCTCCAGGCACCCGATGCGGGTCTCGAAGAGGATGTAGGAGATGCCTGGCGGGAAGGAGAGGAGAGTGGCTGCTCTGGGCCCTGAGCAGACAGGGCGAGGGGCACAGGCCCAGGAAGCAGCACGAGGCTGCAGTAGGTCCGTCTGGATGCACTGGGGGCAGTGTGCAATGGCCCACGGGGACCCCTGAGCCCCGTCCTTCCTCCCAAGCCGCCCCCTTGCCACCTACCTTCCAGGGCGAATCTGTAGAGCAGGTTGGCCACGTCCCCCACCAGGACCCCCGAGGGGCTCCCCGCCCTCTCTGCCTGCAGCCGGACCATCAGGTCCGACACCACCTCGTTGATGGCCCCCGCGTACAGCATGGCCTCCGACGGCTTCAGCATCCGCTGGTTGAGGACCTGGCGCAGACGGTACCAGCGTTCCCCTTCCCTGGGGGAGAGGCAGGAGATGGCTTAGCGCCCGCCCACGCCAAGGGGCAGCTGGGAGCGGGACGCCAAGCTGCCCCCCCCGGTACACGCGGGGCTGGCAGGGAAGAGCCGAGAGATGAAGGGAAGGACGGGAACTCCCCTGTAACACCGGAGGTCGCTTTTCCTTCCCAAGGTAGAGCCTCCCCCCAATTCCAGCTGCACCCGCTGTGTGGCCCCCACTTCCCCTCAAGAACCAGCCCTGCACCCGGAGAGCCCCTGCCACAGTGCCAGAGAGGGGGACAACTGTACCAGGGCACTAAACCCCCTGCTCCAGGGCATGACCCAACCACGGACTCTTGGGCATGGAGGGAAACATCCCGCGGGCCGGTTATTCCAGAAGTGCCCATTCGGGAGGGAGTGGGGGCGTGTCCTGGTCAAACCCCATTGCCTCTGTCCCTCCACCTCCCTGCTGCCCATAACACCGGTCTGACCCGTCTGGGGTTCTGACCCTCCTCAGCTACGGGCCCTGCGCCCAAGACCACGGAGGCTCGGTCACTAGCGGGACCTAGCCGGCATCACCAGAAATGATCTGTGATGAAAATGTCAACAGAAACTCCCACGTTTCCCCAGCACCAAAACCTTTCGGCCCAATCCTCGACGTCGCCCCAATTTCCTGCTCTCCGACCAACCATTTAGAAGCAATCCTGCCGTCTCTGTACGGCTTTGGCAGGCCGTGCTGAGCCTTCGGGACGGAGCGAAGGCAAGTGTCCGAATGCAATGCTCCCTGGGTACCAGCACCGCCGGTCAGTCACCCAAGTAATGGCACTGCTCTCGCTAGCCCACACGGGAATCACTCCGTTCCCTAGAGCTACGTTTCTCAGCTTGCTGCCTTCCTCAACTGGGCCAGGGAGCTCTCCGGGCCTGGCGCCGGTCCATGGACCAGTCGTGGAGAAACACCGGCCTAGAGGGTCCGAAGGGACCATTAGCTCAAGTAGTCTCACCTCCTGCCTATGGCAGGCCAGTCTATCGTACGCAGCTGCTCGGGACGCCAGCCCTGTATTGACCTGGGGGCCCATACGAGGTTTGCATTGCAGCGGCGCTCGGGAACGCCTTGATCATTGGACTCACTCGGTGAACGGGCCGTAGGGCAGCTGCCGGATATCCCGATGCTCCTTCCACAGGGCCATGTCGCTCCTCATGGGGTATTTCCCCTCCTGCCTCAGCAGCTGCTCCAGGATCTCCGGGCTCCCGATGTTCACGTTCTTGTACTTCCCAAAGGTGGATTTCCACATGGGGCCGTACAGCTTCCGGAACAGCACCTGCAATTCACGACAGCAGGTTGGCCCCGACCGGCCCGCCAGCCCCCCCGGAGGATGTAGCCTTGCATTGCTGGGCTGCCACTTCCAATCCAGCCCCAGGGCGGGAGTGACCAGACACCACAGTGATGGTCGGGGAGCAGAGGGCTTTACCTCCCCATGCTCCAGCGGGCCAGCCAGAAACCTCCCTGCAGCCCATGGTAAAATTCAATGTCCCTGGGCACTGGGCTACTTCCCTTCCTGAGAGGTTGCATTTTGTTTTGGGAGTGGGGCGGCATATCTGAATGTTACCACCGAGAACCTCAGATTCCACCCTGGCGGACGCTGGGAGATTCCTACCCCGAATCTTCCCTTTGCTGGTAACAACACCTAGGCGCTCTCCGAGACGGAGGTGACAGGAGAAGGCGGGCTGGCACGAGTCACCTGGCAGCACACCCAGATGGTCCACCCAAGAGATTTAAAGGAGCTATAGAACAAGGGGCCAAGCTATTAGCAAACCCCCACAACCTCTCACTAAAAAATGGCCCTGGTCCCGGAGACCTGGAAAGCAGCAAATGCTGTCGCTATTGTTTTAAAAGGCTCTTGGGGCGATTGGGGGAATTCCAGTTGATATCTGGCATGTTGGCTGAAAGGAGAATTAAAAACAAAACAACAAAACACCGGAAATCCTGCTTGGAGCAGCTCTGCCCGGCCCGGATCTGCCAAGCCAAGCCGCGCCTCCCTGATCTCTGACCATTTTGGCCGTGAGGAGCAAGGAACGGATAAAGGAGACCAGGTGACACAATGTATCGAGATTCCAAAAGGCCTTGGACAAGGTCCCATACAAGTAGCCACAAAAGAAGCGAAATTGTCCTGGAGCGAGAGGCAAAGTATTGTCGTGGCACAAAAACAGGCCAGGAGTCAGAGAGCAAAGAACAGCATTAAATGGTCCATTTCCATCCTGGCCCCAGGGTACCGGTGGTACCCTTCAGGCTCCGGCCTAGGCCCTGTGTTAATATATTTATTAACAATCTGCACTGGGGGGGGGGGGGGGGGTGAATAGTGAGGGAGCACAATTTGCAGATGACATTTAGGTATTTAGGTGAGTCAGGAGCAGAGAGAGCTGATTAAAGGTTCAGAGAAGGGCAACTAAAATGATGAGGGGTTTGGAATGGGTCCCATATGAGGAGAGATTAAAGAGGCTAGGACTTTTCAGCTTGGAAAAGAGGAGACTAAGGGGGGATATGATAGAGGTCTATAAAATCATGAGTGATGTGGAGAAAGTAGATAAGGAAAAGTTATTTACTTATTCCCATAATATAAGAACTAGGGGCCACCAAATGAAATGAATGGGCAGCAGGTTTAAAACAAATAAAAGGAAGTTCTTTTTCACACAGCGCACAGTCAACCTGTGGAACTCCTTGCCTGAGGAGGCTGTGAAGGCTAGGACTATAACAGGGTTTAAAAGAGAACTGGATAAATTCATGGAGGTTAAGTCCATTAATGGCTATTAGCCAGGATGGGTAAGGAATTGTGTCCCTAGCCTCTGTTTGTCAGAGGGTGGAGATGGATGGCAGACTTGAGGATCCCCTGTTCTGTTCACTCCCTCTGGGGCACGTGGCATTGGCCACTGTTGGTAGGCAGGACACTGGGCTAGATGGACCTTTGGTCTGACCCAGTCTGGCTGTTCTGATGCTCTTATGTGAGTTGCGTGAACGGGAAAGACGACAGCAGATGAAATTAATGTGAAGTCCTGCACCTGCAGGGGGAAACGTACACTACTCACACACCGCACAGGGTCCAAATCAGGGGTCTCAAACTCAAATGACCAGGAGGGCCACATGAGGACTAGTTCATTGGCCTTAGGGCTGCATCACTGACACCCCCCGCCCTCGCTGCACCCGCCCCTGCCCCACCTCTTCCCACCCTTCCCTGCCCCCATTCCAACCCCTTCCCCGAAGTCCCCATTCCAACTCCGCCCCCTCCCTGCCCCCAGAGGGGGCAGGAGGGGTCTGGCAGAGGCTCAGGGCAGTGAGTTGAGGTGCAGGATGTTGCAGGGGGCTCAGGTCAGGGAGTGCAGGTAGTGTGCAGGGTGCGGCAAAGGGCTCAGGGCAGGGAGTTGCGGTGTGGGGTGCAGGAGGGGTGAGGCATGTGGCAGGCGGTCGGGGTGCAGCAGGAGGCTCAGGGCAGGGAGTTGGGGTGCAGGAGGGAGTACGGGGTGTGGCAGAGGATTGGGATTCAGGCAGGGGGCTCAGGGCAGGGGGTTGGGGTACAGAAGGGGTGTGGGATGCAGCAGGGTGCTCAGGGCAGGGGGTTGGGGTGTGGGGTGCAGCAGGGGGCTCTGGGCAGGGAGTTGGGGTGCAGGAGGGGTGTGGGGTGCGGCAGGGGGCTCTGGGCAGGGAGTTGGGGTGCAGGAGGGATGTGGGATGTGGCAGGGGCTCAGGGCAGGGGATTGGGGTGCAGGCAGGGGGCTCAGAGCAGGGGATTGGGGTGTGGGGTGCAGTGGGGGCTCAGGGCAGGGAGTTGGGGTGCAGGAGGGATGCGGGATGCGACAGGGGGCTCAGGGCAGGGGATTGGGGTGCATCAGGGGGCTCAGGGCAGGGAGTTGGGGTGCAGGAGGGATATGGGATGTGGCAGGGCTCAGGGCAGGGGATTGGGGTGCAGGCAGGGGGCTCTGGGCAGGGAGTTGGAGGGCAGGAGGGATGTGGGGTGCAGGCAGGGGGCTCAGGGCAGGGAGCTGGAGGGCAGGAGGGATGTGGGGTGCAGGCAAGGGGCTCTGAGCAGGGAGTTGGAGGGCAGGGTGCAGGAGGGCTTCGGGCTCTGGGGTGGCAGTGGCGCACACCGGAGCCAGGGCAGGCTGCCTGCTTCCCTGCCTGCCCCAGCTCCGCTCCGCTCCGCTCTGGGAAGCAGCTGGAACCATGTCCCTGTGGCCCCTGGGGGAGGGGGGACGCAGGGCTCTGCGCGCTGCTTACCGCTCCTCCAGGTACCTCCCCCAAAGCTCCCATTGGCCGCGGTTCCCCGTTCCCAGCCAATGGGAGCTGCGGGGGTGGGAGGGGGTGCCTGGAAACCAGGGCAACACACGGAGCCCTCTGCTCCCTCCCCTCCCCCCGGCCGCAGGGACGTGATGCCAGCCGCTTCAGGGAGCGGCGCGGGCCTCGAGGGGGGCAATCCCGCGGGTGTAGTTTGCCCATCCCTGGCCTGAAGGTAGGCCGGGGGGGAGCGCGGGCCGCTTGGCGGGCTGCAGGAAATAGCCCTGTGGGCCGCATGCGGCCCGCGGGCCACATGTTTGAGACCCCTGGTCTAAATGAACTGTATCGACTCACGAAAGGGACCTGGGCAGTACTGTAGACCGTGCAATGCAGACCTCTGCTCAGTGCACAGCTGCGGTCAAAAAGGCAACCAAGCCGTTCAGCTGTATAAGGAACGGGAGGGGAATAATTATGGGGAATTCTCTTGTACCATTGTCTAAACCAGGAGGGCAGTCGCACCCGGACACCGCGTGCATCGCATGGCAGAGAAAACCACCGCAGAGAACTGAGAGAAAGAGCCAACTCGATTAGTGGAAGAAGAGATTTCTCCATGGAGAGAGAGACTGGAACAGTCCGGAGAGTTCACCTGGAGTGGGAGTAAGAGGAGACAGGGCTGAGGGTATGAAGTAATGAAGGGCAAAGAGGTGGCAGATCAGGTGCTGCTGTGGACACTCCCTCGGAACGGAAGAACAAGGAACATTCGCCACCTCAGACCCGTCAGGAAAGCTCTTGTCACGCCAGGCGGATCAGGGCTGTGTGCTCACTGCCGCTAGCCACCACGGAGGTGGAGAGCTTCGCAGGACTTCTGAACCGATCGGAGACTCTTCTCCAGGCAACGAGCACGGCCCCAGTGACGCCTGGCAGGATTTGACAGAGCTCCTCCTGCATCGAGCCCCGAGCCAACCTCTGACTGAGGCAGGTTATTCCAGACTTGTCACTAGGGGGTTCTGGCACCTTGCTCTGAACACTGTCGGAGATGGGGCCTGTAACTAGCTGGATCTGGGGGCTGAGCCAACGTGGCAGTGCCTGTGTTCACACTACCGGGCATTATGCTTGGACTGAAGCAGGGAAAGATGGGTTTCAGTGGGAGTTAGGTTCCTAAATACCTTTGAGGGTCTGGGCCACAGTCCCTGACAATCTCACAATCTAGGGCCCCGATCCTATGAATGTGGCCCGCTGAGCCCACTACAGGATCAAGGCCTACGCTGAGTAAAAGCATAAAAAGACCCAACACTGTGCAAAGCAAAGCTAAAGGGCATTTCCCCTCTCGCTGGTTAGTTTGCAGGAGAACGAAGCCTTATTTGGAAATGTGACCGGCAGGCTGTGACCGAGACCCCGCTGGCACAGATAAGGGCACGTCAGTTATTGCACCACTGTCTGTTCTCGCTGCTTCATCAGAACAAAGCAAAGTTCCAACATATTCCAAAAACCAGCCTCTCTTCAGGGCTCCCGTGCAGAACGTTTCCCCCCCTCTCTGGCTATACTAGCCCTGAGAAGTCAGGATGGGCACCTTGCAAATGCCCAGAACAATAATTCTACAGCTACATCACCGGAGTGGAAGGAAGCCGGTCATCGGCCTAGACATGCACGTATGGGTTCGCCATTCCCCATCAGTTCCGCTTCCCCACCTTGAGAATGTTCAGATGGGTTTTCACTTGCTGGGTTTAATAACCTAGTTGCTGATCACACATTCTTCTGTCCCAGGACTGGCAGCAAACACACTGCGGCCCCTGGGGCGTACATCCGCATTTCCAGCGGGGAGTGGTCCTTACTCACAAGCGTGGCTACTGGACTTCTTGCCTGAGGGAGGCCTCCCTGACTGAGCAAAAACTCGCAGGACTGGATGCTTACTGAGTAGGTTCACCCTCTGTGCTAAGCCCTGTTCAAAGGAATTGCACCATTCAGCTCCAACTTGAAAAGCAACCTAGCAACGTCAGTGAATTCAGCAGAAAGGCTGGGAACCTGCTGGGAAGAGGGATTATTTCACTTTGACAAAGAACGCGTAGAATATCTGCTTGGCTGAAAGCCGCACAGGAGGCGGACCGTGTAAAGCCTGACCCTGCTCATTACCGTTTGCGTGGTCTCATTATGTTGCTTGTTCTCAACATAGCAATTGGGATGGCCAGAAATGTCAAGGTCTCGTGCCAGATTCTTATAACTAAGGATACGTCTTCACTACCCGTATCGGCGGGTAGCAATCGATTTATCCGGGATCGATATATCGCGTCTCGTTAAGACGCGATATATCGATCCCCGAACGCTCTCACCGTCGACTCCGGAACTCCACCAGAGCGAGCGGCGGTAGCGCAGTCGACGACCGTCGATCCCGCGCCGTCTGGACCCCAGGTAATTCGATCCAAGCTACTTCGACTTCAGCTACGCTATTCGTGTAGCTGAAGTTGCATATCTTGGATCGACCCCCCCCCAGTGTAGACCAGCCCATAGTAACTAAGTGCTCTCTATTTATACCTCCATCTGTACATCATGTAGAAGTGCACCCAACCTCTTAAGGACTCCTGGCTTTGCCAGGGGATGTTGCGAAGGCCAAAACTGTAACTGGGTTAAAAAAAACCCCAAGAGTTAGATAAGTTCATGGAGGATAGGTTCACCAACGGCTATGGTGGCCAGGGAGGCAACCCCATGCTCTGGGCGCCCTTAAACCTCTGACTGGCAGATGCTGGGGCTGGACGACAGGGGATGGATCACTCGATAATCACCCTGTTCTCATCATTTGCTCTGAAGCATCTGGTATCAACCACTGTCAGAAGACAGGATAGTGGGCTAGGTAGACCATTGGTCTGACCCACTATGGACGTTCTTACGATCTTATTAAAAAAATACAACTAAGGAAATTCCCAGGCAAAAAACTTTGTTAAGCTGCAGTTAAAGTTTTGAAAGTTTGAAAAGAACATTCCCTTTTCAAGCTCTCTCGCTCACACTCAGACCCCCTCCCCTTTGGAAAGCCTGGAAAGAGACCACCAAATCCTGCCTCGTGGCAGGGGGTTAGACTAGGGCAGGGTTCTCTACCGGGGGGACCCAGAGATCTTCCAGGAAGTACATCAACTCATCTAGAGATTTGCCTGGTTTTACAACAGGCTACATAGCAAGCACTAGCGAAGTCAGTACAAACGGAAATTCCATACGGACAGTGACTTGTAATGACTGCTCCGGACATTAGACATGGAAATGTAAGAGCAATATTTATACTCCCATTGATGTATAATTCTATGGTAAAAATGAGCAAGTCAGCCATGTTTCAGGAATAGTGTGCGCTGGGATACAAAATCAGACCCAAAAATACAAACGTGAGCAGGTAGTTTTTAAGTGAGGTGAAACTTGGGGGTACACAAGACAAATCAGCCTCCTGAAAGGAGGACAGTCTAGCAAACCGCTGGACTAGCTGACCCTTGCTGTCCCCTCTAACCCGACGGGCCTAGGACTCTACGAAATGCAAAGTGAGCGTTTCACTGTAAAATAGCAGCACCCATGGGGACACCTGGACATGCAAAGTGCAGGTTGTCCCAGCCGCCTAGTCTCTGTCCACAGAACGGCCAGCTGCAATCCCGGAGACAATCAGCGCCTCAGAGAACCAACAACTTCAGCACCCCAGTCCAGTTTTCAAGGGCATTGCCAGCTGCTGGCTTTCAGTGTGGCCTGGATCTGCCAAATGAGTCTGACTGCTTCCTGTGTTAGATGTATGAGGAGGCCTTTTTGTTTCAAACAAACACCTGGATTCCCCAGCACCTCCCTACTGTCCCCGGCATCACATGCCCCTGGGGAAGCACAGAATTGTCACAGACTGTGTTTGTGGGCGGGGGTCCCTGGAGCTGCTCTTGTCCACATGCTCGTAGCTGCAATTACCCAGGCAGAGCCACGGGGCAGCCTGTCAGGGCTTTGGCATTCAGCAGAGCCCAGGAGTTCATAACAGCACGGGCTCGGCCATTCCATTTTGAAGGGGAGTCGGTCAATAGCCATACATACTACTCTGCACTACAGATAGTGAAACTGAGGCCCAGAGCACGGACATGACTGGCTAAAGAGACATAGGACATTCCTCCTTCATCCGCTTCCCGCCCAAGTTCCTCTCTGTGAGAAACAGCCCCCTGCCCAGGTGTGCATTTAAGTGAGGAGGACTTTAGCAGCTGCTAAATATTCCAGGGTGCCCTGAGAAGGAGAGGTGACTCTTTCTCTCCAGCTGGTTACTGGGTTGCCCAGGATGACTGGACACAGAGCAGAACCTGAACCCGATTCCTCTTTGAACTGAAACCAGGAGATCCTGGACACACTTCATTGATCCCAAGGCCAGAAGGGATCGTTGTGATCAGCGAGTCCAACCTGAGATGTCATCCGAGCCCCAGAACGTCCCTGAATGAATTCCTGTTTGAATTACAGCAGGTGTCTTAGAAACATCCAGTCCTGGTTTTAAAATTGCCTGTTACTGAGAACACATCACACCCCTGGGCATGTTACCTTCACTGTCAAAAAGTTACTCGTTATTTTCAGTCTGAATTTGTCTAGCTTCATCTTCCAGTCACTGGGTCTTGTTAGACCTTTGTCTACTAGACTGAGGACAGGGGCACCATTTCAGATGGGGGGAGGGAAGGGGGCAACTTTAATCGTGATTCCAGGGGCATCTACTTGGGCATCTGAAAACTCTAGGGTTTTTTTGCAGATAACTTCAAAATGAGGTGACAGGAGCGCTGTATCTAATTCCTATACAAAGAAAGAAAATTAAATATTAGACCCACTCAGCTCTAATAGGAACACGTTCTGACATCTTGTGACAAGTCACTTAAGGGACACTGGTTAGATTTAAAATTTTAATGTACATTCTTACCCTTGAATACAACAATTGAAATACTTGTAGAAAAATCTAGATGACTTTTTATCACTTTTTTGCTGTTCACCAAGCTTGGAATAGATCATTTAGCTTTTGGAAACATCCTACTAGGGGAAGGCCCCGTGAGTTTATACTGCACCTGCCTGGGGCTCTAGGGGTGTTACCCCGCTACAAATTATAGACTAGATAGAAACTGACTTTAAATGGGAGTGAAACTGACACTCTCAAGTCACTGTCACAGAACTGCCAACCCCAAATGTTCAAAAATCATGAATCAGGCACACCAAAAATCATGGGATTGGCTTTAAAATCATGAGCTTGCATAAAATAATAGATTTGGAGTTCTTTTTCTTTGCCTTCTGTTTTTTGAGCCTTGAAGGTGCATATTTTGAAACTTTCTCCACAGCTACGGGGGCTAGACACTTCATTTTTCTTTAAGAATGAAGGCTGAAATCATCACGTATGAGCTGGGACTTAGGAAAACAGTAATTATCATATATCAGAGGGGTAGCCGTGTTAGTCTGGATCTGTAAAAAGCAACAGAAAGTCCTGTGGCACCTTATAGACTAACAGACGTATTGGAGCATGAGCTTTCGTGGGTGAATACCCACTTCGTCAGATGCATGTAATGGAAATTTCCAGAGGCAGGTATAAATATGCAGGCAAGAATCAGTCTGGAGATAACGAGGTTAGTTCAATCAGGGAGGATGAGACCCTCTTCTAGCAGTTGAGGTGTGAACACCAAGGGAGGAGAAACTGCTTTGTAGTTGGCTAGCCATTCCCAGTCTTTGTCACTCATGAGACTCGTGACAAAATCATGAGAGTTGGCAACCCGGCTTTCACTTCTGTTTAAAGGCTAGTTCCTTTCCAGAAGGCTCGTAAACACAACACTACAGCGACTGAGTTGCAGCTCTCACAGGAGAATATTTAAAACCAAACACCAAGAAAATTCTATATTTTAAAGTTGAGAAAAAAACAGACTTCTGAGGTAGCTCAGGGCCACTGCAGGCAAGAAAGGAAAATAAACAGGCACGGGAGCTCTGGGCAGCTCCTCCTCTTGAAAGAAAGTGGGAGGGTCAAATCTAGTCCTTAATCCGGTAAAACGTCTATTGCCATCAGCTCCTCCACTCATGTCCCAGTGTCTGGATATGAGTCAGCAGTGTGCCCTTGTTGTCAAGAAGACTAACGGCATTTGGGGCTGTATAAGTAGGAGCATTGCCAGCAGATCGAGGGACATGATCATTCCCCTCTGTCATAACTATAAAGGGAAGGGTAACAGCCCTCCTGTGTACAATACTATAAAATCCCTCCTGGCCAGAGACTCCAAAATCCTTTTCCCTGTAAAGGGTTAAGAAGCTCGGGTAACCTGGCGGACATCTGACCCAAAGGACCAGTAAGGGGACAAGATACTTTCAAATCTTGGCCGGGGGGAAGGCTTTTGTTTCTGCTCTTTGTTTTGGGGGTTGTTCGCTCTTGGGACTGAGAGGGACCAGACATCAATCCGTGCTCTCCAAATCTTCTGAACGAGTCTCTCATTATTTCAAACTTGTAAGTAACAGCCAGGCAAGGCGTGTTAGGTTTATCTTTGTTTTCTCAACTTGTAAACGTACCTTTTGCTAGAGTGTTTATCTCTGTTTGCTGTAACTTTGAACTTAAGGCTACAGGGGGTTCCTCTGGGCTCTTTGAATCTGATTACCCTGTAAAGTTATTTTCCATCCTGATTTTACAGCGATGATTTTTACCTTTCTTTCTTTAATTAAAAGCCTTCTTTTTAAGAACCTGATTGATTTTTCCTTGTTTTAAGATCCAAGGGGGTTGGATCTGGACTCACTGGGACTGGTGGGGGGAAAGGAGGGGGAATGGTTAATTTCTCCTTGTTTTAAGAGCCAAGGGTTTGGATCGGTGTTCACCAGGCAATTGCTGGAGAAGTCTCTCAAGGCTACCCAGGGAAGGGAGTTAGCACTCGGGAGTGGTGGCAGCAAAACCAGATCTAAGCTGGTAGTTAAGTTTAGAGCTTCTCATGCAGGTCCCCACATCTATACCCTAAAGTTCAGAGTGGGGAAGGAACCTTGACACCCTCTATTCAGCACTGGTTAGGCCTCATCTGGAGTACTGTGTCCAGTTTTGGGCCCCACACTACAAGAAGGATGTGGAAAAATTGGAAAGAGTCCAGCAGAGGGCAACAAAAATGATTAGGGGGCTGGAGCACATGACTTATGAGGAGAAGCTGAGGGAACTGGGATTGTTTAGTCTGCAGAAGAGAAGAGTGAGGGGGGATTTGATAGCTGCTTTCAACTACCTGAAAGGGGGATCCAAAGAAGCTGAATCTAAACTGTTTTCAGTGGTGGCAGATGACAGAACAAGGAGTAATGGTCTCAAGTTGCAGTGGGGGAGGTTTAGGTTGGATATTAGGAAAAACTTTTTCACTAGGAGGGTGGTGAAGCACTGGAATGGGTTATCTAGGGAGGTGGTGGAGTCTCCTTTCTTGGAGATTTTTAAGGCCCGGCTTGACAAAGCCCTGGCTGGGATGATTTAGTTGGGGGTTGGTCCTGCTTTGAGCAGGGGGTTGGACTAGATACCTCCTGAGGTCCCTTCCAACCCTGATATTCTATGGCTTGGTCTACACTACCCCCCCTAATTCGAACTAAGGTACGCAACTTCAGCTACGTGAATAACGTAGCTGAAGTTCGAAGTACCTTATTTCGAATTAGTTCAAACTTACCTTGGTCCACACTCGGCAGGCAGGCTCCCCCGTCGACTCCGCGGTACTCCTCTCGGCGAGCTGGAGTACCGCAGTCGACGGCGAGCACTTCCGGGTTCGACTTATCGCGTCCAGACTAGACGCGATAAGTCGAACCCAGAAGTTCGATTTCCAGCCGTCGAACTTGCCGGTAAGTGTAGCCAAGGCCTATGATTCTGTGATTCTAAACATCACAGTGACCATGTGAGAACATGTGTGGTCAATAACTCTACACTTCATCCTTAAATATCTGAGCCGTTTTATCCAGGGCTACACATCGGCTCGGGAACTACATGTTCTGGCCTATTCTGAACAGCGCTGACCACACAGATGGTGCCCAGTGAATAACACAAATCCTGACAATCATCGTCGGCGTTCTGGACTCGGGATGCAGTTTCTGTTCTTTGTTCTGGAATTGATGTGATGCAGCTGAAACCCTACAAGTTTGAGGCATAAACACACCGGATACTCATCCGACACTGTCTCATTCCTTCCTTTTCTCCAGCTTAGAACAAAAACATGACAAAACAAAATGGGTTTCAGCTAAAAACTAAAACTGCCCAGCAGGCATTGCTGTACGGCCCAGCCTGGGGCAGAACCGGCCAGGCCTTGGGGGGTGAGTGCTCGCCTCTCACCTGACTCTCCTTCTCTTTCTTTCTTCAGCCTTCCTGACCTCTGTGCTGCTTTTCATCCTGCCAACCGGGGATCCTTCTCAACCGCCTGGGACCGTTTGCGGGAGTCTCAGAGAACTGGCCACCTTGCCTTTGCTCCCATCGATCAGAGCATGCAGCAGAGAGAGAGGCTGGTGCAGTGGATCGGGAACTGGCCCTGAGAGACGTGGGTTCTACTCCCCCCATGGACTGTCTGACCTCAGGCCAGTGCCTTAGGGACAGAGTTTCAAAGGTTTTTAGGCACCCAAAGATGCAGCTCGGCATCTAGTGGGGGTTACAAAGCACCGAACCGTCTAGGCACTTTTGAAAATCTCACTAGGTGCCTAAATATCTTTGAGAATCTGGCCTTTAGTCTGTGTGTGCCTCAGTGCCCCATCTATACAAGGGGCACAACAGCCCTGCTCTGCCTCACTGAGGGGCTGGGAGGAGAAATCAGTTGGACCTTGTGAGATGCTCAGATACTGCGGTCATGGGGCCACATAAGTACCACAGGGAGAGTGAAACTCTGCGAGTCTTTCCCTGGGGTTTGGTCCCTTCTTTTCACCTACACCCCCCTTTCCTGAATGTAACCTTGGCTCCAAGGGCTTGGCTGTATTTCTTCGGAGTCTCCTGCATTCTCTCCTCAACATCCTCCCCCCCCCCACCCCAGCAGAGGGATTCCTGTTTTACAGGCTGTCATGGAGTGTGGGAGGGAGACAGGGCCCTGCACCCCCGGCTTCCTGCGATTCCCCATGACTCTCAGCCAGCCAGTAAAGCAGAAGGTTTATTTAGATGACAGGAATACAGTCCAAGACAGGTGTTGCAGGCACAGACAACAGGACCCCCTCAGATAGATCCATCTTGGGGTCCCAAGGGCACCACAGCCCCATTGGGGGGGTCAGAGCCCCATCTGGGCTCCCTCCATTACCAGCCAGCTCCTGCCAACGCCAACTCCCTCCAGCGTCTCTCACCCAGCCTCCCCCGGCTCCTGCCCCAGCCTTTGTCCAGTTTCCAGGGCAGAGGTGTCACCTGGCCCCATCCCCCTCCTGGGTTCTCATGTTACCTGCTCAGGTATCTTCCCTCAAGGCCAGTCTCCCAGCCCCAATGCAGCCAGTCCCAGCCAAACTCCCCTGCCACCCGCCCAGCTCCATACTCCCCGCTCAGCATTTAAAGACCCCACTAAGAACAGGCTCAGTTCATGGCTGCCGCATCCTTAATTCAATCCCCAGCCTTTTCTATGGACTCACCCTGCCTCTGTTTATAAACAAAATGTGACTCCCTGCCCCAGGGGCACCAGCTGGCAGTGGCACCTCTCCTGCAGTCGGCGCTCCGCCTGGGAGCTGCCACCTGTACAAAACTCGGCTGGGGGGGGTAGAGGGGGGGCACAGGAGAAAAAAGGAAGCACATCGCTTCCCGGCTCTTTGAGCTCTGGTCAAGGGAAAAATTCTCTACGTTATATTTGTTCCCCATGTAGGTACTTAAAGGCTGTGATCAAGTCCGCTCTTAACATTCTCCTTGTTAAACTAAATGGGTGGCGTGTCCCTCTAGAAAGCAGGTTTTCGGAGGGCTTGTCTACACTCAATTAACAGCGCTGCAACGTTCTCTCTCAGGGGTGTGAAAAAACACCCCCCTGAGCGCAGCGAGCTGCAGCGCTGTAAAGGGCCAGTGTAACCAGTTCCCCAGCGCTGGGGGCCGTGCCCACCCAAGGCACGCTAAAGCGCTTTAGCGCTGCCAATCTAGACAAGCCCTAATGCGTCGCCGGCTCTTCTCTGCCCCCTCTCCAATTTATCCACAGCCTTCCTGAACTGGGGGCCCCAGAACCGGACACGGGATTCCAGCAGCGTCGCACCAGTGCCCAATCCAGAGATAAAATCACCTCCCTGCTCCTCCTCGGGATTCCCCCGTTTATGCATCCCAGGATCACATCAGCCCTTTCGGCCGCAGTGTCCCCCTGGGGGCTCATGTTCACCACAACCTCCAAATCATTTTCAGAGTCGCTGCTTCCCGGGATAGACTCCCCCAGTCTGTCTGTCTGGCCTGGCCTCTGTTTCTAGATGTGTGACCCTCCGCTTGGCTGTACTGAATGTTTGGCTGTATTGTATGTTTGCTTGTGCCCAGCGTACCAAGTCCAACCTCCCAGACTGGATCATCCTCTTTCACCCTGTCCCGCGCGGAGTGGGAGCGCCGTGCACACAGGGGCTGGTTTGTTTTGGTTTCTAAATGCTCGGTATTTCGGGCAGAGGAGGCTGGGTGGAGAAGGCACCGGGCACGGGGAGTGGGGCTGGAGACGGTCCTTAGTGCCTGGGGGAGTTAATCCGACAGTCTGGATCCAGCCCCAGAGGACCCCGTGTCTCCTGCCCAGACAAGCCTCACCCTGAAGGCAGAACGTCCCATGGGGCCAAAGGCGTGGCGCTGTCGCCCACGGTCCCCGTCCATTGCTAGAACCCCAATGCCAAGTGCCCAGCCCCACAGGGCATAATGCCCAGCCCCCCAGCAGTGTGCACCCTGCCGCCCCACTCCTGGTGTCCAGCACCCCCCTTTGCTAACCCCCTGCACCCAGCTCCCACAGTCAGTGCCCAATGCCCAGCCCCCCAATAGTGGGCACCCTGCCACCCCATTCCTACTGCCCAGCACCCCCTGCACCCAACTCCCACAGTCAGTGCCCAATGCCCAGCCCCCCAATAGTGGGCACCCTGCCACCCCATTCCTACTGCCCAGCACCCCCGTGTGCCCACCCCCTGCACCCAGCTCCCCCAGCCAGTGCCCAATGCCCAGCCCCCCAATAGTGGGCACCCTGCCGCCCCACTCCTCGTGCCCAGCGCCCCTGTGTGCCCATCCCCTGCACCCAGCTCCCCCAGCCAGTGCCCAATGCCCAGCTCCTCAATAGTGGGCACCCTGCCACCCCACTCCTACTGCCCAGCGCCCCCCTTTGCTAACCCCCTGCACCCAGCTCCCCCAGCCAGTGCCCAATGCCCAGCCCCCCAATAGTGGGCACCCTGCCGCCCCACTGCTCGTGCCCAGCGCCCCCGTGTGCCAGGTCCAGCCCCCGCCTGCCCGGTGCCCGGTGCCCCCCGCAGCCCGGCCCGCACCTGCAGCTGGTGCGTGTGGAGCAGGTAGCCGCGCACGAAGATCCAGTAGAGGGAGCGAAGCAGCCCCGGCCCCGGCAGCTCCTCGGGGTCCTTCAGCCGCCGTTCGCCCGGCGCCGCAGCGGCTGCTCCGGCCGCGCTGGCTCGACCCCTCCCGGCCGGCTCCGGGCGCGGCGCCCCGGTCAGCGGCTGCAGCCAGCGGCGCAGGGGGAGCCCCGCAACGCGGCGCCCGCTGCCCGGCCCCGCCATGGCCCCACTGGCCGCGCCAAGGCGGCCCAGAGCGGAGCCGGCCCCCGGGGCGGGACCCAGGCGGCAGTCCCACCGCGGGGGCCGGAGGAGGAGCGAATCTGGAGCGGGCAGGGGACGGGGCAGGAGGGGATCTGGAGCGGGCAGCGGGGGGGCAGGAGGGGATCTGGAGCGGGCAGTGGGGAGGGGGCAGGAGGGGATCTGGAGCGGGCAGCGGGGGGGAGGGCAGGAGGGGATCTGGAGCGGGCAGCGGGGGGGAGGGGCAGGAGGGGATCTGGAGCGGGCAGCGAGGGGGAGGGAACAGGAGGGGATCTGGAGCGGGCAGCGGGGAGGGGGCAGGAGGGGATCTAGAGCGGGCAGCGGGGGGGCAGGAGGGGATCTGGAGCGGGCAGCGGGGAGGGGACAGGAGGGGATCTGGAGCGGGCAGCGGGGGGGGCAGGAGGGGATCTGGAGCGGGCAGCGGGGGGGCAGGAGGGGATCTGGAGCGGGCAGCAGGGGGGAGGGCAGGAGGGGATCTGGAGTGGGCAGCGGGGGGGAGGGCAGGAGGGGATCTGGAGCGGGCAGCGAGGGGGGGGAACAGGAGGAGATCTGGAGCGGGCAGCAGGGAGGGGGCAGGAGGGGATCTGGAGCGGGCAGCGGGGAGGGGGCAGGAGGGGATCTGGAGCGGGCAGCGGGGGGAGGGCAGGAGGGGATCTGGAGCGGGCAGCGGGGGGGAGGGCAGGAGGGGATCTGGAGCGGGCAGCAAGGGGGGGGAACAGGAGGAGATCTGGAGCGGGCAGCGGGGGGAGGGCAGGAGGGGATCTGGAGCGGGCAGCGGGGGGGAGGGCAGGAGGGGATCTGGAGCGGGCAGCGGGGGGGAGGGCAGGAGGGGATCTGGAGCGGGCAGCGGGGGGGAGGGGCAGGAGGGGATCTGGAGCGGGCAGCGAGGGGGGGGGAACAGGAGGGGATCTGGAGCGGGCAGCGGGGAGGGGGCAGGAGGGGATCTGGAGCGGGCAGCGGGGGGGCAGGAGGGGATCTGGAGCGGGCAGCGGGGAGGGGACAGGAGGGGATCTGGAGCGGACAGCGGGGGGGGGCAGGAGGGGATCTGGAGCGGGCAGCGGGGGGGCAGGAGGGGATCTGGAGCGGGCAGCAGGGGGGAGGGCAGGAGGGGATCTGGAGCAGGCAGCAGGGAGGGGGCAGGAGGGGATCTGGAGCGGGCAGCGGGGAGGGGGCAGGAGGGGATCTGGAGCGGGCAGCGGGGGGAGGGCAGGAGGGGATCTGGAGCGGGCAGCGGGGGGGAGGGCAGGAGGGGATCTGGAGCGGGCAGCGAGGGGGGGGAACAGGAGGAGATCTGGAGCAGGCAGCAGGGAGGGGGCAGGAGGGGATCTGGAGCGGGCAGCGGGGGGGAGGGCAGGAGGGGATCTGGAGCGGGCAGCGAGGGGGGGGGAACAGGAGGAGATCTGCAGCAGGCAGCAGGGAGGGGGCAGGTGGGGATCTGGAGCGGGCAGCGGGGGGGAGGGCAGGAGGGGATCTGGAGCGGGCGGGGGGGGGCAGGAGGGGATCTGGAGCGGGCAGCGAGGAGGGGGAACAGGAGGGGATCTGGAGCAGGCAGCGGGGAGGGGACAGGAGGGGATCTGGAGTGGGCAGCGGGGGGGGCAGGAGGGGATCTGGAGCGGGCAGCGGGGGGGGATCTGGAGCGGGCAGCGGGGGGGGTAGGGGGGATCTGGAGCGGGCAGCAGGGAGGGGGCAGGAGGGGATCTGGAGCGGGCAGCGGGGCGGGCAGGAGGGGATCTGGAGCGGGCAGCGGGGGACGGGACAGGAGGGGATCTGGAGCGGGCAGCGGGGGGGCAGGAGGGGATCTGGAGCGGGCAGCGGGGAGGGGGCAGGAGGGGATCTGGAACGGGCAGCGGGGGGGCGGGCAGGAGGGGATCTGGAGTGGGCAGCGGGGAGGGGGCAGGAGGGGATCTGGAGCGGGCAGTGGGTGGGAGGGGATCTGGAGTGGGCAGCGGGGAGGGGGCAGGAGGGGATCTGGAGCGGGCAGCGAGGGGGGGGGAACAGGAGGGGATCTGGAGCGGGCAGCGGGGAGGGGGCAGGAGGGGATCTGGAGCTGGCAGTCGGGGGGAGAGCAGGAGGTGGATTGGATGAATGGACTATAAGGTGGATAGAAAGCTGGCTAGATCGTCGGGCTCAGCGGGTAGTGATCAATGGCTCCATGTCTAGTTGGCAGCCGGTTTCAAGCGGAGTGCCCCAAGGGTCGGTCCTGGGGTCGGTTTTGTTCAACATCTTCATTAATGATCTGGAGGATGGCGTGGACTGCACCCTCAGCAAGTTTGACGATGACACTAAGCTGGGAGGAGTGGTAGATACACTGGAGGGTAGGGATAGGCAGAGCCGGTGCAACCCATTAGGCGACCTAGGCAGTCGCCTAGGGAGCTACAATTTGGGGGGCAGCGACTGCAGCGGTATTTCGGCGACGGGACCTTCCACCGCCTCTGTGGGGGGCGGCATTTCGGGCCAGGACCTTCCGCTGCCTAGGGCAGCAGAAAAATTGGCCGCGCTCCTGGGGATAGGGTCCAGAGTGACCTAGAGAAATTAGAGGATTGGACCAAAAGAAATCTGATGAGGTTCAACAAGGACAAGTGCAGAGTCCTGCACTTAGGGTGGAAGAATCCCATGCACTGCTACAGTCTGGGGACCGAGTGGCTACGCAGCAGTTCTGCAGAAAAGGACCTGGGGGTCACAGTGGATGAGAAGCTGGATATGATTCAGCAATTGCCAAGAAGGCTAATGGCATATTAGGCTGCATTAGTAGGAGCGTTGCCAGCAGATCAAGGGAAGTGATTATTCCTCTCTATTCAGCACTGGTGAGGCCACATCTGGAGTACTGTGTCCAGTTTGGGGCCCCACACTACAAGAAGGATGTGGAAAAATTGGAGAGTCCAACGGAGGGCAACAAAAATGATTAGGGGGGTGGGGCACATGATTTACGAGGAGAGGCTGAGGGAACTGGGCTTATTTAATCTGCAGAAGAGAAAACTGAGGGGGGGATTTGATAGCTGCTTTCAACTACCTGAAGGGGGGTTCCAAAGAGGATGGAGCTCGGCTGTTCTCTGTGGTGGCAGATGACAGAACAAGGAGTAATGGTCTCAAGTTGCAGTGGGGGGAGGTCTAGGTTGGATATTAGGAAAAACTTTTTCGCTAGGAGGGTGGTGAAGCACTGGAATGGGTTCCCTAGGGTGGTGGTGAACACTCCATCCTTAGAGGTTTTTAAGGTCAGGCTTGACAAAGCCCTGGCTGGGATGATTTAGTGGGGGATTGGTCCTGCTTTGAGCAGGGGGTTGGGCTAGATACCTCCTGAGGTCTCTTCCAACCCTAATCTGATTCTATGATTCTATGATTAGGAAAGGGATAGATAAGAAGACAGAAAATATCATATTTTCTCTATATAAATCCATGGTACGCCCACATCTTGAATACTGCATGCAGGTGTGCTCTCCCCATCTCAAAAAAGATATTTGGAATTGGAAAAGGTTCAGAGAAGGGCAAAAAAAAATGATTAGGGGTATGGAACAGCTGCCATATGAGGAGAGATTAATAAGACTGGGACTTTTCAGCTTGGAAAAGAGACGACTAAGGGGGGATATGATGGAGGTCTATAAAATCATGACTGGTGTGGTGAAAGTAAATAAGGAAGTGTTATTTACTCCCTCTCATAACAGAAGATCTAGGGGTCACCAAATTAAATTAATAGGCAACAGATTTCGAACAAACAAAAGGGAGTATTTTTTCACACAGTGCACTGTCAACCTGTGGAACTCTTTGCCAGAGGATGTTGTGAAGGCCAAGACTATAACTGGGTTCAAAAAAGAACTAGATAAGTTCCTGGAGGATAAGTCCATCAATGGCTATTAGCCAAGATGGGCAGGGATGGTGTCCCTAGCCTCTGTTTGCCAGAAGCTGGGAATGGGCGACGGGGGATGGATCACTTGAGGATTCCCTGTTCTGTTCACTCCCTCTGGGGCACCTGCCATTGGCCACTGTCGGTAGACAGGACACTGGGCTGGATGGACCTTTGGTCTGACCCAGTCTGGCCGTTCTTATGTTGTTCAGGAGCGGGCAGCAGGGTGGGGGTTCGTAGGGGGCAGGTGGAGGGAGTAGGTGGGGAGGAAGGGGTGGGGCAGGAGGGGATTTGGAGGGGGCAGCAGGGTGGGGGTTCGTAGGGGGCAGGTGGAGGGAGTAGGTGGGGAGGAAGGGGTGGGGCAGGAGGGGATCTGGAGGGGGTAGCAGGGTGGGGGTTGATATGGGGCAGGTGGAGGGAGTAGGTGGGAGGAAGGGGTGGGGCAGGAGGGGATCTGGAGGGGGTAGCAGGGTGGGGGTTGATATGGGGCAGGTGGAGGGAGTAGGTGGGAGGAAGGGGTGGGGCAGGAGGGGATCTGGAGAGGGCAGGAGGAGGGGGGTGGTAGAGATTGGGAGAAGGTGGAGGGAGCAGGAGGGTGCTGGTGGGGTTTGGAGGAGGGCATCCAGCCTTCCTGGGCAGAGGGCGCTGGCCACGGGGGTCTCAAGCTGCCAAGACGAGACCCCCCTGCTGGGAATGTGCCCCTGGTCGCTGGTACCCGAGCACCTCCTCTCTTCCTGAGCCTCCCCTGCTGCCCAGGGTACCCATCACCCACTGACTAACCAAGGGGCCAGCTGTGATGGTGCCCCCCATTAGAGCCTCTGCCCCCCGCCCTGTGCTGTGGGGGCGGCTCTCGCCAGCGCATGGCTAGGACAAACGTAGCCCTGCAGATCTCGGGTTTCACTTGGGGGGGGTTGACACCCACTTTACCAGGTGCCTGTCAGGGGCTGCAGGACCTAGTGGCCAGGGAATGGCTTATTCTAGCTCGGTGGAGGCCTCGGGGTCCCACCAGCAGAGCCTCTGGTCCGAAGGGTCTGTCGCTGTCCTGCTGCGTGACCCCAGGGATTGAATTCCCAGGCGGTGGGTGGCACAGCGCAGTGGGGTGTCTGGGCTGCCCACGCTGTAGGAACGCCTGCTGTGTCACAGCGTTCCCTGGGGAATAGCTCTGCTCCCTTGATGGCCTGGGTGGTCTCGCAAGGCTACTGGGATGGTTAAAACAGAGCTGAGAGACCTGCTCTGCCACTGAGTCCTGGCGTGACCATGGGCTAGTCACCTAACCTCTCCATTCCCAGTCTTCTGTGTGTTGTACCCTATCTCCCACTCTCTAGTTAGCCGGTGGGACTGTCTCTCGCTGTGTGGGTGCAGTGCCTGGCACTGGGGGGGTCACAGCCGGGGCTGGCGTGCATCCAGTGAAATACACCATGCCGAGCTGTATTCTCAAGGGATCTGCAGATTGCACTGATATTATCTGGTGACTTGTTTCAGAGGAGCAGCCGTGTTAGTCTGTATCCGCAAAAAGAACAGGAGGACTTGGGGCACCTTAAAATGTGTTAGTCTCTAAGGTGCCCCAAGTCCTCCTGTTCTTTTTATCTGGTGACTTGTTATTCCTGCTTGCGGGAGGCAAGGTGTCAGGCACAGGGAACCTGTTCTCCCCGACTTGCGTAAGCTCCTGGGGCCCTGAATGCGCTGACTGCACTTCTGAGGAACGGGTGGTTGAAGAGGCGACTTGCTGACAAAGCCTCTCTCGGGCAGGGGAAGTCGCTTCCCTCGACTCTCGTTAAGCCCCGAGCAGCGCTCACCTCCTGGGAGAGTCCAGCGGGGGTGACTGGGAAAGGACGCAGGATCCTTGAGGAACCCACAGAGGTGAGGAGCCGGGACCAGGGGAGGACAGAGCTGGCTAGTGCCGCCCTGGAGATATTTGTCTTGTCAATACTTAGGGTGGGAGCACACCCTGACCCTGCTTGTTCCCCGGATGCCGCAGGCCCTGAGCCGTGGCTGGATGGGAGAGAGGAGCAGGGAGCCCTGTTGGAGCGTTTACAGCACGTGGGACTTTCCAGGCCCCTCCACTCAGCCTAGGTCCCCTCTGGTATGGCTGCTGCCCAAGGACCCTGCCAGCGTCTTGCTGCAAGACTCTGCCACTCCTACTCAACAGCCCAACCTCCCTCCCTCCAGGGCAGAGGGCAGTGTCCAGGCGCCACAGCGTGCGTCTCCTCCCGGGCAGCGTTCCCAGTGCACCCCGGCCTCCTCCCTGCACGAATCAGACAGCTGTACACTGAGCTGTGGGCCAACCACTCCCTGCAAGGGCTGATCATTAACTCCTCATATCGGGCAGCTCAGTTCAAGGGCTTGTGGGCAGACCTTTGTCCCCACCTCTGGCACTGTGCCCCGGAACCTGAGTGACCCGAGGGGACCCATCGAGGCCCTTCCGAGCTGCGCAGGCAGGAGCCTGGTGCGCAGTAGATGCCAGGCGTTACTTGGGTTTTTGCAGGCAGCTGGGCGCCAACTGGCTAAGCAGACGGGCTGCCCCGGTTTCTTCCTGGGCTCACTGATTTCACACAGCTCGCCTGGGCCTCACGGCAGAGGGGATCCGCTTTCCTGACACTGACTGCGGACCGCGAAATCAGCCTCCAAAATCATCTCCAAGGAGGGGGAAAGGCAGGAACGCTCAGGGCCAGAATCTGCAGCAAACCCACAACTGGCCCTTGTATGGCTCACCCTTTGCCACCTGAGAGGCGCTTGGATACCCTAGAGTCTATAAAACCCGACTTAGATAGTGCTGATGGGCCCCCCACTGGCACGGTGCATAACCCGGACTGCAGGTTATCTTCTCTTGGGCCGACTCCGGGTGGGAACAGAGACTCGCTTTCCAGCCACACAGAGCCCTTCCTCAGGGCTGGGAAAGGCTCTCCCAGTGTCACAGATAAACGCAGGTGGAACAGAGCGTTTAGCGCCCGTCGTTAGCACATGTTGTAAGGGCCCATTCCAGGTGAAGGGGCCCGTTAACCCCCCTGCAGTCATAGGACATAGTGGGTTACAGAGCGATGTAATGTTGAGACCGAGAGTGCAGGGACAATTCACCCAGCAGCCTGGACTCACCCCCGGTGGAGTTTAGCCAGGGCACAAGGTGAGGCAAAATGGGCTGCATGTGTGACCGTGTCCTGACTTCATGGGCTTTGGAATAAGCCCCCCCACGACAGGCTCCCAAATGTAGGTCCCCAGGCCATGAGTACTAACTCCAGGCCAGGGCAGAGGGTGGTTTCCGCAGCAGCGCGGGCGCCGGGCTGGGAGCTAGAGATTCAGAGGCCACATGGTCGCGTCCAGCAGCCTCAATAAGGCCCCCCCTTTCTATCTGTAACCCTTGGGCCAGGGGCCAGCAGCCAGGCTCAGTCTGTCTAGGCCAGGGGGTCAAACTCTGGCTTGAAACTCCCTCTCTCCTATGTTGGACTCCTATGTCTGGCTCTGGGCAGGAGCAGTGGAAGCGCCCTAAAAGTGGGGGGGCCACAGGCGCCCGAACCGTGGCCTTGCCCCTGCATTGCCCCATCTCCCTGAGGCCCTGGCCCCACACTGCCCTTTCCCTCTGAGGCCCCGCCCCTTCCCCCGAGGCCCCGCCTTCACATCGCCCCCTTCTCCCTGAACCCCCGCCTTGCCCCTTCCCCCGAGATCCTGCCCCCCACACCGCCTCATCCCCCCAACCCTCACCCCTCGCTCGCTCCTCTCCGCCCCCTCCCCGTCACTCACCCTTACAGCAGGTAAAAAAAGGGGGGGGGGGCATGGCCCCCTGGCCTGTCTTGTTCCGGTGCCCCTGCCTCTGGGACATTAAAATAACCCCTCCCTGGGCCCCTCCCACCAGCAGCCTTGGGCACACGAAACCACCAGCATCTTTTTATTGGGAGAAAAGGGAAAAGAATCACAAGAAACATGAAAACCCTGCATATATTTACATGCCAGAGGCTGGGAATGGGCGACAGGGGATGGATCATGTGATGATTCCCAGTTCTGTTCACGCCCTCTGGGGCACCTGGCACTGGTAGACAGGACACTGGGCTAGATGGACCTTTGGTCTGACCCAGTCTGGCCGTTCTTATGCTCCGATGTTCTTAGGTTACGTACCAGAAACACAGCTGCCCAAATCAGTGCATCCAGAGTCTGGGCAAACCTGCAGTCCCCCAAAGAATGATCCAATTTCTGGATAGTCCCCCTACAGCGCCCACCCCCCTGAAGCCCGGGAGTGGGCAAGGGGCATCGGGGGTGGGGGCTCTGCCAGTCAGCACCGCTCTCTCGGCTCCCATTCCAGTGAGCAGCAATCCAGTACGGTTCTGCGACAGCAGCTTCGCTTCTGCGGGTCCGGAGGTAAGAAGTCAGCTCCACCTAGACCCTGCTTCACAGTCAGCCCCTCACTGCCACCAGATCTGGGGCTGCAGATTGATGCCGCAGACCGCAGGCTCTCCATGTCAGGAATACAGAGCAGTGCCCTTGGACCCGGCCCTGCTCCTTGGGTTAGCACTCCCACACACCTTCATGCCTCCACGCCCGAGAGCGAGGATTTCAACAGTAAACCAGTGCCCCTTGCTTGTTAGCTGAGGGAGACCCGCTCACGGCAGGGCAAACCCTGCTGAATTCCCTTGCCCATCCATGAGCACAGTGATGATAATCTGCTATTGTATATCCATCGGTATTACACCTGATAATCTGTATTATTGTAAACAGAAACACATTCCAAACAAAGCAACACAATTCAGCCGCTGGAATTATGGGTAATGTATGTAAATGAAACAGGCCAAAGCTGGCTTTCCCCCTTCTCCCCGTACAGGGAGCAGAGAGTTCCACCCCCTCACGTTCGCTGGCACAAGGATGTCCGTATTCATCGTCTCCTCTCTCAGGTGAAGTAGGACTGCAGGCAGCCTGTTGAAATGTGCTCACGCTGCCTGGCCTTGTGCCCTCATAGCCACACAACCTGTCAAGGCAGCCACGCCATTGCATGCAACGTGAATGCCACCGTCGGGTGTGCAGGCCGTGAGCTCAGAGAGCAGGGACTTGCCTGAGTCACCAACTGACGCTGATACCTGTGTTCTTGGGGTACCAGGGTTCAGTATCTAGCCTGTCTGACGCACGAAAGACACACACACACTACACACCCCAGTCTCTGCTTGAACCAAAACAGATCAGAGAAAAGACTTGCAGAGAGCAGTGAAGGGCATTGGGGGACACACCTAGACCCCTCCTGACAAGGGTGACAAGATTAAGATCATCTCCATTAGCTACAGAATGGAGAGCAGAGACAACTCCCCTAGCCTCATCTGCAGGAGAGATGGGACAGGGAGACATCTCCATTTGCATACAGAATGGAGAACGGAGAACCGCATTGAACTCTGGGACCAGAAAAAGCAGGGAAGCACTGCATCCTGGGGGATCTCTGCTCCAGATGTTAATGAACCTACGCCTGCCCGCACCCAGCTCAGCAATTATCAGATCAATCCTTGATTGATATCCAAATACTGAAGCAGCCTAGATGTGTTGTGAGCTCCCTGGAAGAAACCACCCCCCATAGCCACGAGTGATCAGCTCCTATTGTCTAGCCTAAAGAAAACCCTTGAGTCATCAGTTTACCTATAAACAAATCTAGTGTTCTCCCATGAGCCATTCTTGTTTCCCTACAAAAACCCCAACCCACGCTCAAATAAGTGTCTGATGCCTGGATCCAAACTCTGCATCAGTTCCATGGGGACTTCATCTTCTCCTGACTGATCGTGCTGGGGCCTCTGCCTGTCTCCAGCACTCAGGACCCTCCGCTACCACCATCACCAGGGAACCCCGACCAGTTCAAGCCTCATGGAAGTGGTGAGATCCCCCCCTTTCTCTCTCTCTTTTCTTTTCTACCTCAGGTATAACTTTCTAACCCTGACTTGTTTGATCAGGTTGAGTTTTCTATATATGGCTTTTGTAACCTTTAATAATGTAACTGTTACGTTGGTTTAGCTCTGCTTGTGTAGTTATCACTATTATTCAATAAAGAACTTGTATGGTTAGTTGGTTGCTTCTCTCTCTCTCTGAACTTTACTCTTTGGTGTTTTTAGCTTCCCCCATTTACTCTGCAGCAACGAGTCTTCTACCTAAGCTGAAGATCCCTGTGGCGCCCAAAAATCCGGTGGGGTTTGCTCATCCAGTGGGTTACTGCCAGACCCATTCGGACATGACAGTGGGGATAGGGACGTGCTGAACCTGGGACATAGAAGGGTGGCAGCTTGGAAGTGCTGCTCGACCCAGACGACTGAGTCCAGGGGCAGATAAGGGGTCAGCTTGGGAGTGCTGATTGACCCAATCCACCCAGACTTGCTGTGTGTGTGTGTGTGTTTTCATCTGGTTCTGGGGCTGGAGGAACCCAGCCCTGGGGAACCGAGGTCCTGCAGGACAGCTCCATTGGGAGGGGACTTGCAGCAGGGAGAAGTAGAGCTCCGTATGAAAACACACGTGACACAAGCAGAACATTGATAGAAGTACAGAAACACCCCCCCCCCCGAAGAATAACCCAAATAAATGAGCGTACCCCAAAGTAATGGGCAAATCTGGTACCAGCGCCCCCCGGCATATGCCAGCCTACGGAGCTCTGGTGTGGTCACCCAGCTGGACGTCCTGCCTAATACAGGCCCGAGGACTTCTTTGAATGAATTCCTGCTTCAAAGCCAAGAGCTGGGCTCAAACGAGAGCAGGTTTTCTAGAAAAACGTCCGCTCGTGATATTAAAATGTCCAGTGAAGAAGAACCCACCATGGCCCTCGGTACGTGGTTGCAGTGGTTGATTACTCTCCACGTTAAAAAGGGGGCCTCGTTACTAGTCTGAATCGGTCTAGATTCAACTTCCAGCCATTGGATCCTGTTAGACTTTTGCCTGTTAGATTGACCCCCTCGTTATCAAATCTCTGTCCCCATGTAGGTATTTAGAGACTCATAAAATCTCCCCTTAACCTTCTCTTTGATAAACCAGGTTGGGCTAAGAACATCCTCGTGGGACCTCACTCGCTGCACATCCACTCCATGATGCTTTCCCGCTCACCGTTACACTGGGAGAGCTTGCGGTTCATTTTTCATCTATGTAATGTGTGCCGCGTTCATTCTGTATCAGTCTGATTGCTTAAGCAAAATGCTGGGTGGTACCAAGTCAAAGCCAAGCCTAAGAAAGTGACATCAACACAATTACCATTGTCAATCAAACCTGTAATCTCATCCGAAAAGGATATCGAGTTAGTTTGAGAAGATTTGTTTTCCATAAACCCATGTTGATTGGCGTTAATTATATCACCTTCCTTTAATTCTTTATGAATCACCTGGGATTGATGCCAAGATGACAGGCCTATAATCACCTGCACATCCCATTTACTCTTTGTAAATATTGGCGCAACACTAGTTTTCTTCCAGTCCTCTGGAACTTCCCCAGTGCTCCAAGACTTATTAAAAATCAGCATCAACAGTCCAGCAAGCTCCTTGGCCAGCTCTTTTAAAACCTTTGGATGCACATCATCTGGACCTACTGATTTAAAGATGGCTAACTTTAATAGCTGCTGTTGAACATCCTCCTGAGTTGCTGTTGTAATGGAAAATATTTGATCATCATGTGATGTGAATATACCACCTGGCTGTTTCCCATATTCTGAACAATTCTGCCTTGTCTGCATGATTATTGACAGTTCTACCCTTTCCATCTAGTAATGGACCAACACCATTGTTAGAATTCCTTTTGTTCCTAATATACATTTTAAAATGCCTTCTTATTGTCCTTAACTCCACTAGCCATAGATTACTGCTTGTGTCCTTTTGCTTCCTTTATCAATTTTCTACCATTTATAGCTTCTAATTTATTTCATTGGGTGACACTTCCCCCAAGGGTACCCAGGGCTGTAAGGAACCTCATCGCCACCTGCCATTAGTGTGAGGAAGTTTTGTCTATGACTGCTGTGTCACCTCCCTGACTATGCCAGTCTCTGACAACACAAGCACTCCCCTCCGGGCTTCTTTCTTTCTTTCTTTCTTTCTTTCTTTCTTTCTTTCTTTCTTTCTTTCTTTCTTTCTTTCTACAGGTTAGCAATAGGCACACCCCAACCCCTGAGTCCTCCAAGCATTCCCTGTAGTGTCCAGCCCCTCATCCCCTGAACACTCATGAATCTAGGAGGCCTGCTCAATACACATCACAGCTTATTAGTCATGCCTTAGAACATAGCTCAGCGTTTAGATGTATTACTAGTGGAAACACAAGTTTATTATCAAAGAACAGATTCAAGTGCTAATGTGTAAGATTATTGGAAACAAACTGTCCCATAGAAAACAAAATCTTAACACAACTAAATGTAATGACCAAGGTCCCTCTTGGCCAAAGAAGCTTGTCTCACTCACAGGCCCCGGGCCCCACAGGGGCCCCCACAAGAATATAGTATTCTGTAGTATTGCAACTTTTTTTATGGAAGGGGCCCCCAAAATTGCTTTGCCCAGGCCCCCTGAATCCTCTGGGCGGCCCTGCTGGTCATTTATTTCCTAGGTGAGGGATGCCAAGGTGTCTTGAATATACCAGCACAGACCTTTGATGTGCACCTCAAGGTAGTTCCCCACCCCCAACCTGCTGTTCACCTCTTCCTCCTGGTACTTTCCTCTCTTTGAAGCTTTCACAACCCTCAATTAGCACTGACTCAGACATCTTCCTTAGTGGAATCTCCTTCCTTAGAGGTTTTTAAGCTCAGGCTTGACAAAGCCCTGGCTGGGATGATTTAGTTGGGATTGGTCCTGCTTTGAGCAGGGGGTTGGACTAGATACCTCCTGAGGTCCCGTCCAGCCCTGATATTCTATGATTCTATGATCTGAACCATGCACCACTTCATTTACATGTAAACAGGTAGATAAACATTCCTTGCCCAAAAGAAAACCTGTTTTTCACCTTTGCTGGGGACCAGTCTCGAGACTCAGCTCTTAGGAATGTAACTATCAGTAAAAAGAACAGGAGTACTTGTGGCACCTTTGAGACTAACAAATGTATTTGAGCATAAGCTTTTGTGGGCTAAAACCCACTTCATCGGATGCATGCAATGGAAAATACAGTAGAAAGATATATATACACACAGAGAACATGAAACAATGGGTGTTACCATACACAGTCTAATGAGAGTGATCAGTTAAGGTGAGCTATTCCCAGCAGGAGAGAAAAAAACTTTTTGTAGTGGTAATCAAAATGGCCCATTTCCAGCAGTTGACAAGAAGGTGTGAGGAGCAGTAGGGGAAAAATAAATAGGGAAATAGTTTTCATTTGTGTAATGACCCATCCGCTCCCAGTCTTTATTCAAGCCTAATTTAATGGTGTCCAATTTGCAAATTAATTCCAATTCTGCAGTCTCTTGTTGGAGTCTGTTTTTGAAGTTTTTTTGTTGAATAATTGCGACTTTTAGGTCTGTAATAGAGTGACCAGGGAGGTTGAAGTGTTCTCCGCCTGGTTTTTGAATGTTATAATTCTTGACGTCTGATTTGTGTCCATTTATTCTTTTACGTAGAGAGTGTCCGGTTTGGCCAATGTACATGGCAGAGGGGCATTGCTGGCACAACTATCTGTGTGTATCAAGAACTCCTTACACAGCATCCGTACATGCGCTTTGCAATGATATTGATGCCCAGCGTGACACACGCTTTCATTAGAGACCTCACGTGACTGTCAGGGAACTAGAATATAAATACCAGAGCCAGAGGATCCCTGTGTACCCCTTAT